>NC_041395.2:171376563-171604063 GCF_900747795.2 Erpetoichthys calabaricus | reverse complement strand
GGGATTGTCAAAACGGCATAAAATGTACTGATCTCTAGCCAGTTTGGAAGAAAAATGCAAGCCGATAAAAAATCAACAAAGTTTGTAGTATGGAAGTATACAACACTGCGTCTAAAATATTCAACTTTTACATTAGGGATTAGGCTAAGTGCGTTCAAAGGACTACTGCAAGTGAGCTTACAGATAAAAAGAGAAAGTGTCGTTTCTGGATATGATAAAAGCAGGACATCCTTATCACGTCTGTATGCTGTAAATGTGTCTTAAATGAGTCCACGGTTTTCTATATTAATAAGAATTAAAAAGAAAATCATTAAGGTTTTTCTAATAGTAGAGCTGAGTATTAGCACTGTTGTCCCAATTTTTGATTCACAATGTTCAATTCAATATTGATTTTATCTTGAATTATCATGAACTGACGTACTTGAACTGTTGGTTTTTTTAGAGGTTACTTAACCATGTACAGAGAACATTAATATAACATGACAAATTTCAGTAACATTTTATTTGAAACATGTCTACAAAGTGACTTCGTAACATATGGATAAGCATGGAATGACATTTAAGAAGAAATACATGATTAGTAATTGACTTTTTCACAACACTGCACTCATTCCAAATTCACTGTAATTTAACAAACATGTATCACCACAAATATTATTGGTGCTCCTTGTTTTAATACAATGAAATGACATCAACTTTATAAAACACCTATATCATCTTGTGAATAATATTATTATAAAACAATCAAATATTGTTTCTTAAATAATAAGTATGTAATTCAATAACCTATTCATGTGTTATGAATTTCCATGTAGACATCCTTCAAGTAAACTGTTACTATACTGTCAAACTTGTTCTCCTATTCGACATTTAAAATAACCTTGAATTAGTCAAAATTAAAAATGCAGCGGATATATTTGTGTCTTTGTATAATTCTACAAGTTACATATATCTTCAGTTGCTCACATGTAGCAGTCATGTTAATCCGTCCCTAAAATGTGTCCACACTGGTCCTCCTCGGACAAAACGGATGTATTTTCAAACAAGGATCTAGAGGTGATGCTTGCTGACAATGGTTTGTTTACACTGAATGAATGGAACATAGAATATAAAGAACAAGCCATCGTGACTGACAACAAGGCGGCACAGCTTATGGAGCTACTTCACTTCGGCTGTTTGGCGCACACTCTCACTTTGATATCGCAACTTATTCTCTCTGCTGAAGTGAGAGATGTGGTGATGCTTTGCTTAAGAACTATATAGAGCCCACGTACAATAACTTCATTCATTTGCTTTTTGGTTGGTATAGCATACCACAGTTACAAACTGCATCACAAACTGTTGTGGAAAGCAGCCCAGACATAGATAGGCAGACATGTTTTAAATCACCCACAACACGTTTATTATACAAGTTCACTATTTACACGGTGCACACACAACCCCCAAAACTCCCCCAAAGTCCAGGCCTTCACAGTAATGCCTCTCTCTCTCAGGTCCGCCTCCACTCCTCTCCTCTCCTCCAAGTCTCTCGTCCTCCCGACTCCAGCCATCGAATGGAGGGAGGCGGCCCCTTTTATCCCCACCTGGACGTGCTCCAGGTGCCCCCCGATTAGCTTCCACTGGCACTACCCAGTGTGACATAAGTATCGGCTGCGCACCACCATCCCTGTGGTGGAAGTGCTGAGGGCCAGGGCTCTTCAGGCATCTGGGCGCCCCCTGGCGGTGACCACAGGCCCCATATCATTCAGGGCGGCTGCCCTCTCATGGTCCAGAAGAGGTGTAGTCCTTCTTCCGGTCCTCCTAGGCGTCCCGGCTGGGTACCTCCCCCAGCCACTCGCCACACTGTATATGGTTCCAACTGTAGCATTTGTCAAAAGCTCTAATTTTCAACAATGGTGTAGGGTCACTTTACAGATAAAAACTGTTATACATTATGTTATTTTTTGGGCACAGAGTGAATTAAATGGAAGCTTGGAGCTAAACACCACCTCCAGTGTAGATTTAGGCCTTACTTGTTTGGATGTTGACCGAGATTGTTTATGTGTGACACTGGGATAAATCCAGCCATCCATCCATTTTCTAACCCGCTGAATCCGAACACAGGGTCACGGGGGTCTGCTGGAGCCAATCCCAGCCAACACAGGGCACAAGGCAGGAAACAATCCTGGGCAGGGTGCCAACCCACCGCAGGACACACACAAACACCAAGCACACACTAGGGCCAATTTAGAATCGCCAGTCCACCTAACCTGCATGTCTTTGGACTGTGGGAGGAAACCGGAGCGCCCGGAGGAAACCCATGCAGACACGGGGAGAACATGCAAACTCCACGCAGGGAGGACCCGGGAAGCGAACCCAGGTCCCCAGATCACCCAACTGCGAGGCAGCAGCGCTACCCACTGTGCCACCGTGCCGCCCCACTAGGATAAATGATTTCTCAAATTTGTTGTGTAACAACAATACTTAACTTCTGAGTTGTGCAGCTTACATATGGCTTTTCTTTAATCCAGTTGTTCTTTACCAACACATTGTTTGAATCCCTGAGTTTCACGGCTTACATGTGGCTTTGCGTTTGTCCAGTTGTTCTTTACCAGCATACTGTTTTAATCCATACTAAATCCACACATCTGAATTAAGTGTCAAAGGTGCTGATTTCGGTTCAGGACACACCATTTTATGCAAAGTAGTAAAGTGCTTTTTCTGTAGAAAGTCTTAATACTTAATCAGCAACATCTACTGGATCAGACACCAAAAACAATATATAAAAGTCTACATTGAGCAGGATAGTCACAAGATTGATCTTGAGACTTTAGGAATCGATATGGAATCTCTTAAATTAAAAATAATGATTAATCAGAAAATCGATATTTTTACTCAGGCGTATCTACTTGTGCATCAAAAGCTGTGAAAATGGCTTTTTGAGTGCATAATTGAATGACATTTGTTGAAAATTATCAAACTGCACAATCAAACAATCAGAATGCATGCTTTCTATGCACTTCCTAAATCAGTATTAAAGTATCTTACCTACAGTTGATATTACAATATATAATATATATATTATAAAAAGTTCAGCTTTTGTGCACACAGGTGATGGTAGCATGAGCAAAGAAAGGCTATATTATGTTACTGTTTGGAAAAGAATTGTTTTTATTGTTTCTTAATATCAAAGCAATTTACAAACGTGTAAACTGTATTGATGGGAATTCATTTTGTGCAGCACTGCCATGCAAAGTAATTTTGCTTTGGAAACTGCTTTTGCCTGACACTGTGTGAAGCAGAAAAAAAAATAATTTTGTTGGATTTGGAGATAGCTTACTGAAGCCAGCTGTGATAGCTAAATCTCATTTATGCAATTTAATTTCATTTTCAGATACACAATACTCCATGAAAGAAGGATTATAAAACAGATTGATATATGGAAATATATTCTTTGAATATTAATAAAATGAAAATGTATTCCTATCAACTTGCCTCAAGTCTTTTAAAAATAAAAGTTTGGGGTACTCTTGCTGTCAAAATGTGTTTCAATAATTGTTCTGTAAACTAAATTTTAACACCCCTGTCTTCATGAGTTATGTGTAAACAGACCACCTGATTTAAGAAATGGGCATGCACAGAACTGGTAACTGGATTCAGCTTGGCTGATTTTCATTAAAAACAATTAAATCAGAACTGGCCAGGAGAAACCAAAAAAGTGCAACTTTAATTATTATTATCCATCCATCCATCCATTTTCCAACCCGCCGAATCCGAACACAGGGTCACGGGGGTCTGCTGGAGCCAATCCCAGCCAACACAGGGCACAAGGCAGGGAACCAATCCTGGGCAGGGTGCCAACCCACCGCAGGACACACACAAACACACCCACACACCAAGCACACACTAGGGCCAATTTAGAATCGCCAATCCACCTAACCTGCATGTCTTTGGACTGTGGGAGGAAACCGGAGTGCCCGGAGGAAACCCACGCAGACACGGGGAGAACATGCAAACTCCACACAGGGAGGATCCGGGAAGCGAACCCGGGTCCCCAGGTCTCCCAACTGCGAGGCAGCAGCACTACCCACTGCGCCACCGTGCCTAATTATTATTATCATCATTATTATTATTATTATTATTGTTGTTAATAGGGGGCTTACCTCCTGCTCACTTTGCTTGCCAACCCCCCTGGCCCTCACTACGCGCCAGCCACTTTGCGTCTCTGCCACTCGCATTATGAAGAGGGAGGCTGAACGCACCCTAAGGAGACGCGGTAACTCCTCCTACACCCCCTCTTAAACGGTGATACAATGGGAAACAAATACAGTTTTTTTTCTACCTCCTCTTTGCTCGATCAGCTCCATGGCTTGCTGCTGTACAGCAGCTGTCTTTGTCATCTACTCTTTGTCTTTTATTTCTGGCCCCGGGCATGGCTAAATGTCTTGGCACAAAGTCTTGTCTCACGGGATGTGAGTTCTTGATATTTTTTAGTTTATAATTTAAAAACGAAATAAGAATCTGAAAATCTAACAACAGCACATTAAAGTTCGATAAATTCTGAAAAGAATGATACCAAACATATATATGTAGGTATTAAAATAAGCCCGACATAAAAACATCACATAAAATCATTGCACTATTAGACTTAGGATTTTATATACTGTATATAGAGTAGATTTTGTTCTAGTTTTGGTCGTTGTTTCATGAAAAAAATAAATATTAAAAATATAAGTTTCAAGAAAAAAATAATCAAAACAAAAATCAATCTTACCGTTATTCCAAATAACAAAAATCTTCCCTATAAATAAAAAATAAACTCCAAAGTTGCCTGCAATGCTTTTTAACAAGTATTTAAATTAATAATAATAATAATACATTTTATTTATATAGTGCCTTTGACTGTGGCATGTGCCAAAGAACAGGCTTCTGAATTGCATCAGTTTTTAATTTTTAAATTAAAAAGCATTATTGCATTCTCTTTTGATACCAGTGACCAAACTCTGAACCTAGCAATAAATGTTGTCACTGAAAAAAATGCTATATTGAATGCAGTCAAAATGAATTTTTATTATTTATGTTGTAGGTAGTGATGAGCAAAATGATTCAGGCAAAATCTAAATTACAATGAACCTCAGTGTTTGACTTCACAAAAAAATTCTAAACACAAATGGCATTTCTTTTCCAGCAAGATTTATGCCATTGACTCCAGGAGAAACGTGCTTAGTTCCTGTCTGGAAGTGTTTTTATATATTAATTCTGCCTATGTGTGCCTTTCATGTCGTATTTAAATATTGATCTGTTAAACAAACCTTTCCTGTTTTGCTTATCACTAATTGTAGCCTTTGATCCCCCCTACCTCCACAACATTTATGACAAGTTGGTATACATGGTGGCCATACATGCCAATAGAATGATGTGTCTGTCTACATACTTTCTACAGACCACAAATCATCAACCCAGAAGAACAATAATTTGAACCTTATAAAGGATCTTTCATTCCACTCCACTTCTGTCTCCTGACTGGTCTGCAACATTGTATTGCTATCTTCTCTGTAAAGGTCATCACCAGTGATGTGATAATGCCCCATAACAACAAACCTCTTCATGGGTTTCAATTTCTTTTACTCTTATGGACCAGCTGAATAATGGTGAAGTATTACAGCAATTGGCATTGGCAGGTACACCAGCTACAAATTAGACTGGCAAACAACGAGACTATCAGTCTCCTGCTAGAATGGCGACTTATCAGACCTTGACCATCACTCAACCCACTGCACCAAAGGTAGGACACACACGTGTTCTGTTGAAGCTTGTTATAAGTCATGATGTGGAAGCTCTCCTTTTGAGAACTTAGTTTTCCAATATTATTGACATAAAAGGGACTGAACACAAATCCAGCTGTTCTTGTCAGGTGAAACCTTTCAAGTTTATTATGACCTAAAAGAAAACCTCCCAGCAGACTATGAAGTCCTCAAAAAGTAAATGTAGATATAGGATGTTTAATGCTGTACACAATCTTAAAGATGCCAGATGTGGTCCTTTGATTCAGATAAGTTTGTAAGGGCACAGGTGTTCAATTCATGTGGTTGAACTAGTAAATGATTGCAGCAAAGGTCAGTTCTTGAGAAATAATTTTGGAAATGGTGCTGGCTGAATTATTATTACAAAGTCTTCCAGGATCTCTTACCTTGTCAGTCCACATGCATTTCTGGAGTACAGTCAGAAATTGTATTGAGTTATCTGACCAAAATCATGACATGCTCTGAGACAGAAGAACTGTGCCTGAGCCACCCCAATCAGCAAAGACAAAGAAGAGCTACTAGCCGAAGACTACCTTCACTGTTTGAAAACTGGACCAAAAAGTCCAATGTTCCATTTCCTCAAATGTCCAGAACTGATATGGTGTTACTGCTGTGGGGAGACAGGACACATCATTCTATTCTGCTTACAGGGGGAAGAGCTAATGGAGCACTACTAAAGCCAGAAGAGAAGGTACTATTAATTTTCGCCTCCATGGCTCAGACAAGGTATACAATACCACACTGGAGCAACAGAAGCTCGTAGAAGCCACCCAGTGAGGGCACCTAAGCCATACCCATCATCTTTTGGTCAGGACGATATAAATTTGAAGATGGGAGTCTCTGTCTGAAGAACGCAGCCCCTCATGATGAAGCTCCCCGATCCAGACCTGTTTGACAGAGACCATATCTTTGAGAAGCCTCATTGGCTAAGAAGGCAACTCTTACGTCTTATTTCTGTTGCACCACCGCCCACCCATTTTTGCTCGGTTATTTGTACTTTGGCAGTAAGTGGAGTGGCCTGGTTGGCACCCCAACATTTTTGGTTTTCTTCTTTCCTTCATTTGCACCTCATAAATGTAACAAATTCATTCCATTACCACAAAAATGTACAGTACCACCACAGTCACATTTACCTGTAAAAGAAGCTTGACACTACTTCATAATCTTCCTTATGCTATGATTATTGGTTGTGATACAAATTTTATGTTATGTAGTAATGTCACTTGTAGGACATTCTAGTCTCCTTCATCAAAATCTCTGTTGACATCAGAGGTGAAAGTAGCTCATTCTACTGACGTCAACAGAGAGACAGTGACAGCAGAAAAAAAATCCATTTCGAAATCTGCCATTCTCACTCAGACAAGGAAACTAGCCCCTTTATGTGGAGTTATTATTCACTTAAACATGAACAAAATGTAGTGGTCTTGGAAAATGCTAGTTGTCACTGGAAACATATTACACAAGCCACGCTTCAGACTTGTGAATCATTTATTATATTGAGTCATTACTATTCTTGTAGCAATATTGTGTTGAATTGTTCAATTTAATGGATGGTCAATTGAGCTAAGTGTCTAATATTAAGATTTTATTGGTACAGATTTAATGCAGAGGTAAAGTTAAACTGTGCCTTCTGTGCCAGTTTTCCCAAATGTCAAGGTACCAATGAGTACCATTTGTCCCCCTAACATTGATAAAAGTCAACTTTAAGAGGATCACAGTAGAAATTGTGGGTCTGTTCTAGAAACAGGCATGCAGTCATAGGTAACCTCTCATTGTAGTGGACTAAGCTATTTTGAATCCTAAAGCCATTTCTCATGAGGTTGCCAAAGAAAAAAAAAACATTGCAAAAGAATTAAGTGTAGTAGTTAACACAGATTGAAAATCCTTGGATTTCAGGACTCATTTCGTTTTTGAAAAGATTTTAAGGAAAGTAGAAGTGGATGATGGAAGGCATTGGGACCTAAGCGGTGCCTTAGATATGGACTTGTTTCTTGCTTTTTAAGTTGGTTTATGGGAGACATGCATCCTGGATCTAGTCTAGAAAGACTTGAAGGAGAAGGTGCAGTCAGATCCCTAAACTAATACATTGGTGAATGCTGTGTAATTAAAAGAGCAATTAAAAAAACAGCTCCCTCTTGTAAAGAAGCACTAGAGTTTTACAACTGTGGAACTACAATCCATAAGTTGAAACCTGTGGATCGATAATAGTTTTAGTCTGCAGTATTCATTATAAACTCATAGCCCACTGACAATGTGAAGTGCTTTTAGAAGTGAAACATAAAGAAAAAGGTCCTCCCTGTGTGGAGTTTGAATGTTCTCCCCGTGTCTGTGTGGGTTTCCTCTGGGTGCTCTGGTTTCCTCCCACAGTCCAAAGACATGCAGGTAAGGTGCATTGGTGATCCTAAATTGTCCCTAGTGTGTGCTTGGTGTGTGGGTGTGTGTGTGTGTATGTGCCCTGCGGTGGGCTGGCGCCCTGCCCGGGGTTTGTTCCTGCCTTGCGCCCTATGCTGGCTGGGATTGGCTCCAGCAGACCCCCGTGACCCTGTGTTAGGATATATCGGGTTGGAGAATGACTGACTGACTCACTGACATAAAGAAAAAGATTGGTAGAATAGTTGATGTTGTAATAATTTAAACAGTCAAAGAAGAATATCATGTAACTCTGTACAGGCTGAGTACAGATTTCTGAATATTTTAAATTACTTTTTGCAGCTCAGTTGACTTCTCTTCAAGTAAAACAGTAGCAAGAAGTCATAGAAAAGGTAAAGGGATATAATGAAAATGAATCTTAGAATAACTAACATAATTTCCACTGATATTCACACTAGCCCTCAGATTGTAGTCAGAAAATTACCATATTATATATTAGAGGCAAAATTGGCTAAGGATGAACTAGAAATTAACAAAATTTTAGAACTGGGCTTGATATGCCAAGTGAATGAACTTATTTTATGACTTGGAAAAGCCTATTTCCAAATACTACTGATATCCTTAAGGCGTATATGCAAACACCTTTGTCTAAGTTCACAAAATAAAAAAGCACCTCCAGTGGAAATTAGCACATGTCCTTCATTTTGGTTCTGCACGAGGATCTAGCAACATTTCAAAATCTGGTGGATATACTGTTAAACATCTATTGTATGTTATGTTACACATTCCATTGTACTTAACCTTGTGTAATTATTTTTCTTTATAAATATACTAGGGGGCTCCGCCCCCTGCTCGCTTCGCTCGCCAACCCCTGGTGTTGGGAAATTACAAAGAGCGTGATGTATGAATGAGATATAGCATAGTGTGAAGGTGTAGATGACGCAGATAGGAAGCAAAGAATAAAGTGTTTGGCACAGTGTAAAGGTTTATTGGAAAATTTCTTTGTAAACAACATTAGTAGTAAAGATGGTGTCTTGTACTTGAATGAGTTTTCCTTGGCATGGAGCATTTATGACCTTAACTTTAACGTCAGATGAACGTCGAAGTTGTGAGAAGGCCACATAAAGTTGTCCATGTACAAAAACGGGCTTAGATAGGTAGATGCCAACCTTGTGCATGGTTTGTCCTTGTGATTTGTTGATGGTCATGGCAAAGGCAGGTTTAATGGGGAATTGTTTCCGTTTAAGTGTAAAAGGTAACTCCAGGTCAGAACTTGTAAGGTCAATTTTAGGAATTAGAACAGTATTGTTAGCATGTGATCCTGCAAGAACTGTTGCTTGAATAACATTGTGTGTTATGGTGTAGAAGACTAAACGTGTACCATTGCATAAACCCTGTTTAGTGTTAAGGTTTCTTAATAGCATGAGTATTGTTCCGTTTTAAGGGGAAATTAAGATGGTCATTGTCGTCATCAAAGTCAACTTTGTCAGAGCTTAGAAAGAGGTGTGACTCTCCAGGAAGTAATGAAATGACCTGGTTATTAATGTGATCAACAGTAATATTTTTTGGACATAATATACTTCGTTGTGTTAAAAGGGGTATTTGGTCTAATGAGACCGCTGTTCCAAATATCTCCGTAAGTAAGTCGTCGCAGATGAAGGGTTGAGGAATTGTAATAATATCTGGGTGAAGTCCATCTGTATTGGTGAGTGTACAATGTTCTAGTTGTAATAACCAATTGTTATATTCGGGATCTGGAAATCGCATGTTACGCGGTTTTAGAAGCGCGCCGAGGTGAATTTTTTTGTTTGATGCGGGTTCGTGTTTGTGGTCCCGTTACTCGAGCTGTCTAGTTTTGTATCCGTGATCGTGAATTGATGACTTGTTTGATCTTTATCGTTAGGAATATGGATAAGTAATAAGTAGGATCGAACTCACTGTTAATATGCGGACTGTTCGTTTCTTCGTATTATCACCAATCAGGTCTCGCGCCTGTATATGTATTGTAGTTCGGTCTCGTGTTGTTTATATGACGTCGTCGCGTATTTTAAGGTGGACTGACACTGTCTAAAATCTACTCCTAATAAAAGTACCTTTCCTCCAAAGGGAATATTATTATTCATCAACGCAATGCCAATTGTCCGCGTATTTTAAGGTGTACTGAACAATAGCTGAGCGCATTGAAAGTGGAGTAATAGTTAAGCACTGTCTAAAATCTCCTCCTAATAAAAGTACCTTTCCCGCAAAGGGAATATTATTATTCATCAACGTTTGTAGAAGTTTATCAATGGTGTTGAGTAAGTGACTGGATGCCATTGTACATTCATCTATAATTAATAGTGTGGCAAGACGGATGTCACGTGTATTGTTACTGTGCATTGTCATAGTGGATACCGATGTTTCTGTGATTGGGACCGGTATTTGGAATAAGGAGTGACGTGTTTTTGGAGCCGAGACATTTTTTCTTCCGTGGTTTCAGAAGCGCTTTGTAGGTGCCGACGTGATTTGTGCATATTTGCGTTCTTGATTTGTTTCAGGGTGCACTGTTCCAATGCGATGTAATATTTGTCCACATACGCGAAGGCAGTATGGGTCATTGCCTTTTGGTGACCTGATATTTACTCCGGTAGATGCAAAATCAAATGAAACTATTGTAGGATGTAATGCAGTTCATAAAGTTTTTACTTTCAGGTACTTCGTTAGTTAGAAGCTTCTGTAGATATGCAGGATATGAATGTAAAGGAGGCAGTGTAATTTGACTTTTTTGACAACAACGTGTAAATTCATTACTTGTATTGCCATTTGTTTCTTCAGGGAAGTTAAGTGAATGACAATGATTGCAAATGACATTCATTAATCCCAATGAATTTTCATGAAAAGTGGACTTATTATTGAACGCGCTGTCAGTTAATTGGCGCAATCGTTAGTGTGGTCGTGGGTCTGAATCGTCCTTTTTGTGTACGTTTCGCGTGCTATGTCCGTAGTCTGTCCCGTTTCGTGTCCAATGGGCTTTGTGTGGCGCTCGCGGCTTGTTTTTTTTTTTTGTGTGCTGGGGGCTTGTTGCCTGAGTTTTTATTTCTGTTAGTGGAGGGGGTGTTTGTGTGTCGTGGGGCTGAATCGTCCTTTTTGTGTGTGAACCGTTTCGTGTGCTACATGTGCCTGCGTGTGACTCCTTTGTTTTTGGTGTCATGGGGGCGTGTGGCCTCATTTCTTATTTCAGTTACTGGAAGGGGGGCTTTGGGTGTCGTGGGTCTCAATCCTCTTCTTTGTGTGTGTCCCGTTTCGTGTGCAATGGCTTCGTGTGTTTACGTTGCATTCCATCCGGCCGGTTTCCGTTGCTTTTGGATTGTGGGGCGCCTGCGCAGTACGTCTTTTGCGTCCCTGCGTCCATCCGGTTTAGCATTCTCAGTTAGTAATATGGATCATTTAAAATAAACGAATTCATGTTGCCTAAATTTTGCTGGTATTATTTTGATTTTGAGTCACCTAACAAGCTAACCCTAAAGATCACATCTTAAGCCAGAACATGCTTTGAATCTGCATCCGTTTATATTTCAGATCTAGATTTTTCTCTTTAAGAAGGGGGATCGGAGGGTGTGTTCCAACTACAGAGGGATCACACTCCTCAGCCTCCCTGGAAAAGTCTATTCAGGGGTCCTGGAGAGGAGGGTCCGTCAGATAGTCGAGCCTCAGATTCAGGAGGAACAGTGTGGTTTTCGTCCTGGTCGCGGAACAGTGGACCAGCTCTATACCCTTAGCAGGGTCCTGGAGGGTGCATGGGAGTTCGCCCAATCAGTCTACATGTGTTTTGTGGACTTGGAAAAGGCATTCGACCGTGTCCCTCGGGGAATCCTGTGGGGGGTACTCAGAGAGTATGGGGTACTGGCCCCCCTGATAAGGGCTGTTCGGTCCCTGTACGATCAGTGCCAGAGCCTGGTCCGCATTGCCGGCAGTAAGTCAAACCCGTTTCCAGTGAGAGTTGGACTCCGCCAGGGCTGCCCTTTGTCACTTTTATGGACAGAATTTCTAGGCGCAGCCAGTCCGGTTTGGTGGGCTCAGGATTGGGTCACTGCTTTTTGCAGATGATGTTGTCCTGTTTGCTTCATCAGGCCGTGATCTTCAGCTCTCTCTGGATCGGTTCGCAGCCGAGTGTGAAGCGGCTGGGATGAGAATCAGCACCTCCAAATCCGAGACCATGGTCCTCAGCCGGAAAAGGGTGGAGTGCCCTCTCAGGGTTTGTAGCGAGATCCTGCCCCAAGTGGAGGAGTTCAAGTATCTCGGGGTCTTGTTCACGAGTGAGGGAAGAATGGAGTGTGAGATCGACAGGCAGATCGGTGCGGCATCCGCAGTAATGCGGGCTCTGCATCGGTCTGTCGTGGTGAAAAAGGAGCTGAGCCATAAGGCAAAGCTCTCAATTTACAAGTCGATCTATGTTCCTACCCTCACCTATGGTCATGAACTATGGGTAGTGACCGAAAGAACGAGATCGCGAATACAAGCGGCTGAAATGAGTTTCCTCCGCAGGGTGTCTGGGCTTTCCCTTAAAGATAGGGTGAGAAGCTCAGTCATCCGGGAGGGGCTCAGAGTAGAGCTGCTGCTCCTCCGCATCGAGAGGAGTCAGATGAGGTGGCTCGGGCATCTGATCAGGATGCCTCCTGGACGCCTCCCTGGTGAGGTGTTCCCGGGCACGTCTAACCGGGAGGAGGCCCCGGGGAAGACCCAGGACACGTTGGAGGGACTATGTCTCTCAACTGGCCTGGGAACGCCTTGGGATTCTCCCGGAAGAGCTAGAAGAAGTGGCCAGGGAGAGGGAAGTCTGGGCATCTCTGCTCAAGCTGCTGCCCCCGCGACCCGACCTCGGATAAGCGGGAGACAATGGATGGATGGATGGATGGATGGCTGGATGGATGGATGGATGGATGGAGATTTTTCTTCCTCTAGCAAATCTACACAGGCACAGGGATCAAAAAGGGTCCAACCTCTGGGCAGATGCAAAACTACCCACTGTAGTCCTTTACTGTCCAATCTGTAATTAAATGTTCCTTTTATGTTCGTCTTTCACTACAAACTACAAACAAGAAAGCCTATCCAAGCTGCAGTTTTAAAGGGCTTTTGTCTAAAGTTATTTAAATGAGTAAACAGACTCTGTTCTATGTGATATTGTGCAATGTCTGATGGTGTACATTAATGCCAGAGCAGGCTCACTTATTTGTATGCTGCTGCTGACCATGCAGCTTGGAGCTCTGAGAGAAAAAAAGACTTGAAAAACAACAACAAAAAAAAAGGAATTAGTCCACTAGGATTTTAATTTGTTTCCACACTACTGCGGTCTACTGTTGCTTTATTCCTAAAAACAAAAGTTTTACTAATTAAAGTGAACTACAGTAACTCAATGATTTGGTAAAGGAAATGCATTTACAACATTTTACTTTACTTTACAACATTTCATGATGTCTCTAAAAGGTCATTTTATTACTTATGTTTATTATATTTGGTGCTACATGTGGCCCAGCTCATCAAGAAGAATAAATGGTTACATTGGTGCACTGAGAGACAGTAAAATGCAAAAGGCATTTGCATATTAAAAACAAGAAACAATATTTGTTTCTTCCTTGTTGTTCTGTGAAGGCCATTTTCCTGTTTTTCTAACTTAGGTAACCAGTACTGAAAGTAATTTTCAAAAAAAAAATTAAGTACATTTGCCAGATTTACAATGATGGTATTATAGAAGATTCTGAACAGTTAACTACATAAAAAGTTTGGCATAAGAGAGGAAAAGATTCAGTCAATCAAGCTTGTTTGGTTTGCTAATAGATAAGTTGCTTCCTTATCTTATCCAAATGTTTTTAAAGGTTGTGTTGTGATATAGCCATGGTCATTGCCCTGAATCAAGTTTATTTCTTGTTTATTTAGTCATTTTGTAAATAAGATTTCATATTGTGTTATTAATTCTGTTTTTGGCTTTGTTCTTTTTGTGTTGTATTTATTTGTTGATATTTTTTAATAATTGTTTTACTTTTTGTTTTAGCCTTAGCCCCACTTTGGGCCAGGATTTGAGTCTGGGCTTGAAATTAAGGGCAGGTCTGGCCTTTTGTGTAGTTGTTTGTAAAGATTGCTTCCCATTTTAAACTTGTGGCAGAGTTCATAAAAGGTTGGCTATGAGACTCCCACCCCCATCGTCCCCAGTACTAGAAACACTTGACAAACTGTACCAAAAATTAAAAATCATCAGCAACTGCCTTCGTTTAGACTATCATATGTTTAAAACGCTTCTCAGATCACTGTGGTGCAATATTTAAGCTCAATCAGAATAAAAGTGTACTGCTAGTGTGTTTCTCTTCAGATTTGTATGCAGATCTTCTATATGTGGATTAAGAATGTAATACAATCTAGAAATTACTTGTGACCGCATTTTTGGTAGCTGTAGAAGATTGAGTGTTAGCCTCAATCAATAAATCAAATGACCCATTAGCTGCAGCCATAATCAGAATCCCACAATAGTAAGCAGTAGTGATTGGAGCCAGGCAGAATAATGTGAACAATAGGAAAGAATGTTGAAGCCTTTAAGGTCAGTACAGAAATTTGGTGTTAAATCTGCACTAGGCACTCAGATGACAAAGCAGAGTCTTGTATTTTGATGGGCCCAATTTGGTTAGTATTTTATTTGCTATGGCGTTCTATATCTATTCCTGCTGTTGGATGTGTATTATCTGATTAAAAAACCCTACACTATTAAACAGAATGATTTAATACAAACATGGCAAAAAATAGCACAGACAGCTAGTATGCATTAGAATGACACAAATACTGTGATGGAGACATCTAAACTGGGTCAAGGATTAAATATTTTACAAGCTTCATTTATTATTGAAAGAATGGCTCCACCTCAAGCAACAAAAACTCTTTAAGACTGGAATCCAAACCCCATTAATACAGTATATTCTTCATTAACAGGGAACAGGATAAAAATACTACCTTCAGATTAAATAGTCACAGTATTTTCAATCTAGATAGATAGATAGATAGATAGATAGATAGATAGATAGATAGATAGATAGATAGATAGATAGATAGATAGATAGATAGATAGATAGATAGATAGATAGATAGATAGATAGATAGATAGTGTAAAGTAGTAGGTTGTGGATGGGCTAGTTTGGCTGGGAGGACTGCCTCCATTCTTCAATTGATGATTTTGGAGTCAGGAGAGAAGTACAGGAGGAGGAGGATGAATTCTTCTCATTGTATTTAGTCTGTGCTATTGTGCAGTTTAAAATAAAAGTTTTTTTGGATCTGACACTTCAACTCTTTAAATTAGTTACATGTTTTGAATAAAATAATGTACTATGGAATAAACCACACAGATCAAAGAGGGACACTTCAAACCTTTGGCTACAGATATATTGTAAAAATAAAAATTTCCAACATATGAAGTTTCATGTACAATTATTTTTAACAAGTGCTATCAAAGCACAGTCACTCCACTACTGTGGCTCAATAAAGACACACTTAACTTATAATAAGGTTATAAAAACACACCTGTTCAGGTTGTCTTGAGAATTAAGAACACTTTGTGTCTAGAAATAAATTCACAGAACGTAATATGGTGAATGGCTTTGATAGGATTTGAAAATATAGATTTTATTTCATATTGTGACTTCGATGAATTAATCAACTCAAAGGCTCATTCAAAATAAAGGGATTTAGGATTTAGAAGTGTGATTTGAACAATCACCATACAGATTTCAAATTCAGCACTACAGCCAAAAAAACCTAACTCTTTGTGATGGAACAAAACAGGAAACAAAACAACTGTTCACATTCAATTAACAGTGGAGCAATAGTACACAAGACAATCTTTACTATTCCATAATAGGAGCCACACAGCCAAACAGCTCCACTTTATTATTATTTCAAAGATCCACACAGTATTCTCACCTTGCTTCTTCAATATTGTTCCTACACAGCACAAGATTGTGGCCAATACAATTGCATATCCATAAGTGCCCTTTCAGCTATTTTGCAATGAAGTATTCAATTAACTCCAACCTCTGCATCCATTTACAAATACACATTACCCCCATTGGGTCCATGCACTTACAAAATTAGAGGGCCATTCCTTTGATCACTCAGACAAATTTTTTTCTGCACCTTTTTGATGTTTTCAAACTTGTCAATGTTTGCTACTCCTAAATTGTTAATGATGTTTCCTTCAGTGTTTTCCTAATTTCTATTGAAGTGGCTAGCCAAGATCATTGTGTTTTTCTCTTTCTTGCCAGACTGTACTACTTGTCGCATTTGTTCCTACCTGCCACGTACAATTCACCATGTTTTCTCAACACTGTTTCTTTGAAAGCAAGAAGTTAACAGTAAGAATAATAAGAATAATTTTCAAATGTTACTTACTAGTGGTGTTGCCAGTCATCTGAATAATACACTTGCATTCACGGCTTATTTCCCGTGAGTTGAAGGGACGGACCCTGACCGCCACTTTCACCGATGCTCCTGCCATTTTGTTGGTTGAACCACCAACAGCAAGAGCAAAGGCCAGAACACAGGAGACCTGAAGAAGCAAAAATGAACAAGACATGTTTCAGAGCAAGGCATAACATCAGCAAACAGTTTTTACACTCCATTACTTAGTAGTTGCAACACTGCCCTAACCTCTTTTGGGACTGACTGAATTTTTCTACTTTCTGTGACCAGAAACCCAGGGGGAAAAATAGAGACTAAATAACCATTAAACAAAGATGACTAATTGGTTTATTTATAAAAACTATCACAGAGAATAACATTTCACTACAGAATATGTTATTTAGTAAAATAGAGAATTGGTGATGGGTCTAATTTTTTTTTCAATACTCTGTTTATATAGATAAGACACTTCAAAGTGTAAGGTTGATACCATTCTGTTTTTTTTAATTACATATTCACTACCTCTGCCATTCCAATATGGGGCACACATAATGTTTTACCAGTTTCTGAGAATGTTATGTAATAGAAAACATGCTTTTGTTGAAGACCAGTGAATTTACAATTTTGGCATCGAAGCAGTTAACAACATAAAGTCATTACAACTTGAATTAAATCAAGCAAAGAACTTTCTTTGCCTGCCTTGAAAAGTCATGACACTTCTTTCCACTGTGTCTTAGAGCACCTTTATCTACACTTTGTAGCAAACAAAACTCATACAGTACTTTCTGTTGTTCAGTCATGAGATCAGCAATTACCTGCATTATGAGTGTTTTTATGTAATTATGTGAAAATAAATCTGCAACACAAGACATTTAAGTACAAATAGATATATGGTTTTTTATTTTGTATACAGTATATGATATACAAAAATAAGTATTGTTTAACAAAGAAAATGAAAACAATATCTTTGATAGATAGATAGAAATAACAGAAAACTGTCTCAAGTATTAATAATAAAGGTCTTATTGATTTCCATAATCAAGCTATAATTTTTGCTATGATGAGGTTAGGATTTATGCCCTTTTCATAAAATATTTCATTCAAAGCTGAAAACAAGTAATTCACAGCATCTATCAGCTCTTAACAATGCAAAGATTCAAAACTAAAGTAAAAAACTTAGATATATGAAACATTTAGTTAAAATAATAGGTATAAATAATGTGACAGTATGCTTGTATTCATCTAATTAAAAAAGGCTTATTTTTCATTTAAATAGTCCAGTGAAGAGAAGAGCATTAGCCCTTATTTAAGATAATTCTTCAACTAAATATAATTGGTTCGCTATAAAATCAGCTCTTTTATTATGAAGGAATTGGAACAGTTAATATTTAAGGGTATACGATTTTGTAGAAAGTAAATGCATGATAGCATTCTCAGTCTGTGTTCTGTACCTGACTGCATTTATTGCAATGTATGGTATGTGTTGGGCGGCACGGTGGCGCAGTGGTAGCGCTGCTGCCTCGCAGTTAGGAGACCCGGGTTCGCTTCCCAGGTCCTCCCTGCGTGGAGTTTGCATGTTCTCCCCGTGTCTGCATGGGTTTCCTCCGGGCGCTCCAGTTTCCTCCCACAGTCCAAAGACATGCAGGTTAGTTGGATTGGTGATTCTAAATTGGCCCTAGGGTGTGTTTGTGTGTGTCCTGCGGTGGGTTGGCACCCTGCCCAGGATTGGTTCCTGCCTTGTGCCCTGGGATTGGCTCCAGCAGACCCCCGTGACCCTGTAGATAGGATTCAGCGGGTTGGAAAATGGATGGATGGTATGTGTTAATTTTCAAATACGTTTTTCAAACATTACTGATATTTGCCTATACTACTCATAAGGGGCTTTACAAAGTTTTAACAATTAACCTTTAACTGTATGGTTACTTTAACAGTAAGGCTCCTGACAAACTAATTTAAAAAAATACTATATAAAATCTCTTTTATACTGAACACTTTATAAAACCACTTACCATTAGATAGATCATAAACTGTATTTGCATGCTGTATTCAGCACTTAATCTTGATTTAATAAAGTGTTTTTCTAAACATGCATGCATTGACATTTGTTTTGTATCCTAGCATGTTTATTACTAAATACCAACTGAAAAGTATAAAACCCTTTAATAATCATTCATTCACTCACACTTTTTGGTTCTATGTTTTTCTTTTCTTTCATTTTTTGTTTTATATATGTGTCAAATTAATCAATTACTATATCTTACTAGTTCATATTTTTCCTGCTTCTTGTTATATATGTGTTGCCATTTCTTCTTATAGTTGCATGTTTATTTTTTTGTTCGCATTATTGTAATATTGTTTAATTTTATTTAGTCTTTCACTTTTTAAAATTCTATTTACAGTATATGCATCTATTTGTATGATCATTGTTGTTGTGTTCACTTTATGTACAGTACATTTCCTTGGAAAGAGTTTTTTTTTCTCTGTCTTCTATTTTTGTAGTATCTACTTTAAATATACAGTATTACTTTGATCTAGGTATAATTATTTATTACTTTACTGACTCCTGCTATACTCTTCATTATTACTAAGAAACTAATGTATGCAATTACAAGACATCCTTACTAACACACCCACACGAAAATTCTTAGTGCCATTTCTTATTTTTATATAACGTTTCACAGTAAGCAAAGGTTGAATAGTAGCAAGTAGTATTAATTTTGATCAATAGTTAATTAATCAGCAGGTAATTGTCAGTATGTGTCACAGAATTTGTAAATGCTGCAAAACACAAAAGTATTTCTAGCACAGAGTCAAGGAGCATATAAAATTCAGGAGACCAAATTACATCCTATTGATCAAGATATTAAATTCACAATGGATGTCCACTATATAAATTATGCATTTACTAATTGGCTGTTCATTTCCCATACACTCATTCCCTCATCACAATTGTTCCTTGAATAAACCTTGCATGACTGTAAATCTGATTTTAAAATCCTTATAGGTAACACCAGATTCACCCAGATTCTTTCTACATGCCAACAGTGGCTTGAAACATCATTGTAAAGGCTTTATTCAGTTTCCAATGAGAAAGGAGTTTTCAAAGATTTGGGGGAAACTTTTAGCAGTTGCATTTAACATACATAGATCAGCCTAAAATGAGCCAAAAACAAAAGTGTGCTAAACTGTAAATTACAATATGAAATGTGTAATGCTTTGATTGTCCTGTCCAAGTTTGCTGCACGGGTATGTTTCACTCACCATGAACCTGAAGTACACTAAGCAGGTTCAGTATTGGATGGATTATCTTGAGTCTTTCTCAATTTATTTCTTTCTCTTTAGATGCTGTCAATCCCACATTTCACCAGAGAGATTATAGACAATAAAAAAACAACTAAATACCCAACATGAGTCAGGTATCACATGGACAGCAGATCCTAACATACAGCAGCTAGTTTCTTTTTTTTCTCTCTCTCTATCACTCTCTTTGTATGTACCATAAGTACCTCCCTGGTGCATCTGATCTTATCAGTGAATTATCACAAATGCTTCATGATCTTAATTAATTGACCATAACTTGGGTCATGATCTTGTTCTGCCTGTCATTCTAACTGACTAATAGGTCCCAAAATACATTATTTCCACATAGAGCATACCTGCATTGCCCTGGAGATGACATACTAGCATGGTAATAATAAATAATAATAATACATTTTATTTATATACATGCTCAAGGTGCTTACTTAGGAAAGGTCAAAAGCCTCACACCACAAACATCTTGAGGATGTATACATGTGTATGTGACTCTATACAAGAGCCATAAATGCAGTGCAAGTCTTTCCCTGTACTCCTCTAATAATTATTAGATTATAATCTATGACATCTTGGCGCACCCAACTCTACAATGCCAATGCTTTAATCAACCTGAAAAATCTTCAAAAGTAAGATTGCCATCTGTTGATACTTCTTGTTATTGGTCAGTCACCTGATATCTTCCTTACATGGCCTGAAGACTCTGTGATTCTGATACGAGTACCCAGTTCACCCAAAAACGTTTCCACTTTTTCTTCTTCTTTCAACTAATGCTCTGGCCCCTGTTTCTTCTTAGATAACACATTATGGTAAGGCCTTCTAGAGGCTGCCGTTTTGTGGTGCTTTTTCCTTACATCCACTGAACACGCTACATTCGCTTAACACCAATTCAAAGATGACAGGAGAGAAGAAAACCCAAAATTATCCTCTCATACAATGTACTATTGCCTTGTGGAGATGGAAATGGGTTTCAAACTTCAGGTAGTTATTGACTTATGGGATTTTCAACCAAGCATTGAAAATTATCATTATAGTCATCCATCCATCCATCCATCCATTTTCCAACCCGCTGAATCCGAACACAGGGTCACGGGGGTCTGCTGGAGCCAATCCCAGCCAACACAGGGCACAAGGCAGGGAACCAATCCTGGGCAGGGTGCCAACCCACCGCAGGACACACACAAACACACCCACACACCAAGCACACACTAGGGCCAATTTAGAATCACCAATCCACCTAACCTGCATGTCTTTGGACTGTGGGAGGAAACCGGAGCGCCCGGAGGAAACCCACGCAGACACGGGGAGAACATGCAAACTCCACGCAGGGTGGACCCGGGAAGCGAACCCGGGTCTCCTAACTGCGAGGCAGCAGCGCTACCACTGTGCCACCGTGCCGCCCATTATAGTCATGATTATGTTAATTTGTCTAAATACTTTTGAGCCCCTGGAAATGGAGGAGGGTTGTATGCAGAAAAATGGCTGTCATTCCTAAACAGCTCATATGATTGGCAAACCGCAGAAAGTCTACACTTCAATCACATAATTATTGTTTTGTTTGAAATATACTGTGGTGACATACAAAGCCAAACTTATGAAAATTTCATCTCTGTACAAATACTTATGGACTTAACTGCATCTTATTTCATATTCTCCTATTACTTAAACTGTATATCAGCTGATAAAATACCACAAAACTACACTTGGGAGTTGATTCATGCCTGATAACAGGAATAGTCAATCCTTAAATTTGTGAGCTGCAATGGCTACAGTTTCTTATTTATTTATTTTTTCCAAGCCCTCCTTCATTAGAGGTTAAGCTAGGTATCTTAACATGACCCTGTCTTCAATGCCTAAAATTACCAGTAAGTGTATATTTTTTGCCTGTGAAATTTGTAAGAATGCCTGGTGTTTTTTGTTATCATTTTGAATTTTTACTGCATCTTTCTTTGCATTAACCAATTGCCAATCCAGTATGTGGCAATAAAAGATAGCAAACAGCTACTCCAGTAATTTTATACTATTTTCATCTATAACTTGTTGTCATATAGATAGATAGATAGATAGATAGATAGATAGATAGATAGATAGATAGATAGATAGATAGATAGATAGATAGATAGATAGATAGATAGATAGATAGATAGATAGATATTTGGAAACAGGATGGAACAAAAAATAAATAAAAAACTTCCATGGCATCACTCCAGGATTACTTTGTATAATTCCAAAAATGCAACTCCAGAGCTTGAAACCATACTGTTCTAGAAAATAGTTCTTTTTGAATATTTTCAGGCTTCTTCATGTAGTACTATGGTTTTGTACCATGTTAGCCATTATGGATGTAATCTTTCTAGTTTGCCAATAAAAGTTGTTTTGCTTAACTTCAGACTTCTTCATGAAAACCTTGAAATAGTTGTATTATATTTTCTCATCCAATTTAGACCACGGTTCTTATGACTTGATAATTACTGTAAAATTTGTCACTCTAAAATTCATATGTTCGACTAGAATATTTCAGGGAGACTAGAAAACTGCATGATTTGATAATTCATGCTGAGTTTAAGAAAAGAACACCTGCTTGAAATTCAAATTTCACCACCTATGACCAACTGACAAAGAGGGAATGTAGCTTTTTTCAGACACTTAATCAGTGGCTCATTCATGTTTGTAAATTAACTATTCAGCAATTTAAACATCACAGTATAACATTTTTTTTCTTAAAAGTACAAAGCAGCATAAGATGATTTTGAATGCACATTAACAGTCCCATTCAATTTCTCATTTTCAATAAATTAATAAATCTCCATACTATAAAGTATTTTTAGAATCTTACATATTGTAATTCATGCAGGGTCTTTCATAATTGGTATTGTTTCACAATGCATTGCAATTCTTCTTTTCTTCTTCATTCACCATATACATGGGAAAGGTATTGTGATACATTTAAACATAACACTTTCAGAATAATATTGTTCTGAATGTATGGATGAATGTATGTTTCACTTGGTCTGTGGACACAACAACTCAAAACCAAGCCACTCAATCTGAGTGAGAGTTAAAACGTAAAATGATGGAAACCAGTTTAACTTTAGAAAAATTGTTTTAATAGATTTAAAGTGCACAATGTAAACACGAAGGTTGCTGGTTCGAATCCCCATCACTGCCGAAAGAGACCCTACTCTGCTGGGCCCTTGAGCAAGACCCTTAACCTGTAATTGCTCCAGGGGCGCTGTACAATGGCTGACCCTGCGCTCTGACCCCAAGGGGTATGCGAAAACTAACAAATTCCTAATACAAGAAATTGTATAAGGCGAAATAAAGAACAAAAAAAATATATATATATAGTGAATTGTTATAATTTTATTTAGCACTTTTCAAAGTTAGTTTAAAAACAAAATTATTTGATTTCTATTTTACAGTGTGAGCAATCCTTACCAATATGCACTTTTCAATACATCTGTATTTAATGTTATATTTTTTGAGTACTTTCATAAAATATTTTAGGGTATTACCTGATCACTTTTCATATTGGGCAATGTAATAAACTTCTGCAAGTTATACAGAGCATTTCAAAAGAACTAGTATTTCCCTATATTATTGTGATTTGTAGTTCACATTTACTTTTTCTTCTGCTGTATACTCTAAGTACATCTTTTTTGTTTTCTGAAACTGTTTAATTTAGCTTTTTGTTTGTGAACAGCCAAAGCCCAACTTGGCAGGTACCAACTGTGAAGGTGATGTCAATAGATCAAACAGCACACCTGCATACACACCCACACTCATTCACATTGGATCAATGAAAAATCTGCTTCTAGCGTAAAGTGAACTACAGTATATTTGTAATGTGGGAGGAAAACTGGAATGATTTAAACACATACACACACACAAACATGGGGAGAACATTCAAACGCACAGAAAACTGTGAGGAAGCAAGACTAAGCACAGAGTCACAGTGATACTTATTTTCCTCAGTAACTGATACCTGTAAAACTCATGAAAGGAAACATAATGGTATAACATGTATGAAACTTCAGTCATACCATTTTTTGAACAGGCATAGTCAATACAGATTCAGGACAGACAAAGGCACATTATGGCAGGATTGGCCAGAAGACAGGAAGCAGGCCTAGGCAGGGCAACTTACCCTAATATGAGAATATCTGGTTTAAGGTATATAGAGTTTCAAAGAAATACACAAACCTTAAATTGACAGCAGAAATCTTTAGGGTCTGGGAACTGGAAACAGAAATTATGCATCAGCTAAAAGTCTCCAGTTTAGGATATTTACTGCACTGGGGTGGATTTGTAGCTATCCATTATTCTACTGTAAACAGTGATCTACAGGAAAAAAACCAGTGAATCTAGATAAAGCTTCTGTAACTGGATTTTGGACTACATAATTGGCAGGGAGCACCACATCTTGCATACACTGGCAGCATCACTTGCTCCTTACTGTTTCTCAACACAGACACACCACAGGATAGAGTGCTAATGCCATTTGTGTACTCCTTGTGCACCTATAACAACATGGCTACACAAGGATTCTGCTGCGTCACAAAATTTGACGTTAATACCATCATTATAGGCCTGCTTTCCAGCAATAATGAGACACCCTACGAAGAAGAGATTTTCTTTGGGACACAGTGCTGTAAAGACAAATATCTCTCCCTTAATGTCAGCAAAACCAAGGAGCTGGCCGAAGACTTCAGGAAGTAAGAGGCAGTCTACCCTTACATTACACTGGAAGAGACGTTGTGAAGAGAAGAAGATCAGCAGGTTTAAATTTCACAAATACCATACTTATTCAGGCATCTATAAAAAGCCCAGGTATCTTCATCTGCGTTCATCAACATTTATAGATATACATTGATGTCTGTACTCACTGGCACCTCCTCAGTTCAAGACCACAAAGCAGTACAGTGTATCATCAAGTCAGCACACAATTTTGCTAATATTTAAGTCTCTTCTATTCAGGACATATATGAACATGCAGTTTCAAAGAGGCAAACAGCATTATTATAAACCTTAGCCACATTGCACAATCACATTTCACTGCTCTTTGTCAAATGTTACAGGACCATTAATACTCTTGTGACTAGATTCAGTAACTTTCTCCCCCTAGGCTAGGTTCCACATGCACTCATAATGACAACTGCATAAGCATATCTAATATTTGTACTTATAAATATACCACATTGCCTCAGTCAAATTCATTTTTTTTAGATATTATTCT
Source organism: Erpetoichthys calabaricus (assembly GCF_900747795.2). Taxonomy (NCBI): domain Eukaryota; kingdom Metazoa; phylum Chordata; class Cladistia; order Polypteriformes; family Polypteridae; genus Erpetoichthys; species Erpetoichthys calabaricus. Next base: position 171,578,947 of record NC_041395.2, on the reverse strand, counting down.
AATATGATTAGGCTGAGGGAGACATACAAATAAGTATCTCATTTACTGTGTGCTAATGATAATGCACTTAAATGTGTAACATTACAATAATTTTACACAGAAGGCATTCCAAGTGGTAATCAAATTGGTAGGCAAGTGCTGTAAGGTGACAGCGCTGCCTACATTGTCACCCACAAGCAAAAACTCCTTTCATTTACTGAATATTTTTAGTCCAGTGTTAGGGTCATAGAATTTGAGAAAATATCTGGATAGCAGGAAACCACCCTGGAAATTACTCTTATCCATTCTTGCAATATACTGACAATCATGCTCACATTCACTTATACTACGCCAATTAACTACAGACCCATGATTTTGGGAACTGGAAGGAATGGGACCCAAAAAAAAATTCATAAGAAGAAAAGGAATGAACTTGCAAATTCCACAAAACTGAGATTTATCCAGAATTCCAACTCATTCACTTTGAGTTGTAAAGAAGCAGATTTACCGTAATAAGGTAACTCAACAGCCACACATACTGACAAATGCATGAATGATTCGTGCATATATAATGGATATACAGGATATTTAAATGTATTTTATATTCATTGTCATGTGTTGGATATACTTCGTTTGTGGAAGTCATAAAACTACAAAAATCAGTGAACTGTCTACACAAATGGCTCCTAACCTCAGTCTTGGGGACCCATTTTTACTTGGACGTTTTTGTTCCAGCTAAACTCATTTTTTAAAATTGGACCCCAAGCCCAATTAGTTGAGCTGTTATTTTCCAGTTTCTGCATTTTAGGGTCAATATAGAAAGTACACATTTATTTTGGTATTTTTTTATTAAAATGTACTAAGCAGTAAAATTTGGATAATGTGGGGTTTTGTTTTCTCTTTTTAACAATATTTTCATCCTAATTTGATTTTCAATGCTTTTTCATGTGTTCTGCTTATTCAATATATTATTTATTAATTAGTGGGTCTGACGCTAAAGTAATGCAGTCTTTCATCATTCAATGTTGTTTGCTCGAGTGCCATGCTTGTTTTTAATTGTCATTATTAAGATAAAATGAAGGGAGAAAATTACAGAAAAAGGCAACATAGTAAGAAAACTATAAAAGACAGTTAAGTATTTAAAGCTATAGCTAACACAAATATTTCTAAATCATCTTTTAAATGTAAAAATCATACTACTGCTTTTCTGAATGCTGAAAAAGAGAAGAGAAAAAGCCTTGCTATGAGATCACTTAATTATCACTGATTGTGAAGCTGGTTGGAACAAAAAACACTGGTTGACACTTTACTTATTTGGTTGACATCTTTTCCAAGGTGACTTGCAACATCTGTGATAGAACTGGCTGCATTCCTTTTGTCTTTTTTTTTGTTTGTTTGTTTTTTTACCAGTTGGACCACAGAGATGCAACTTGCTCATGGTTCAGATACCCTCAATGGTAGCTGAGGGTTTGAAATCCACAGCTTTAACCATTACATCACACATGACAGTAAACTTGACATTGAATTTAACCACGATGACAGCATGCCACATGCAAGTGAAACATTTTAAGTGACGTTTTTAAAATGCTTGTCACGAATACGGCCTGGGACCGGCTTTTAAGAATGAAAGAAAGAAAATACGTGCATTATGTATTTATCACAAACGTGCCGTTTCTGTTGGGGCTAGCAGTTGACATAAAAACGTGCATCGCCATTGCCGTCCATGACTTTTCCTGAGCGGGGAACAGTCACCATGCAGACAGAAATCAGTCTTGAGCCCCATGATGAAAAGGGTACCACACAATACCTTGCATTTCCCGGGTACTGCTGGTGCCCTGCTTATTTTTCCAGCCTAGATAAGTGAAAGTGCGTCTTCTGCCTTTCCAGCCTGCACCTTAAACGCAGTCTGAACAGACAGGCGCGCCCTGTCGCGTCGAGCCGTGCGTTTTTTTTCCGGCTGGGGAGGATGTTGTGTTTGCTTGGCCACAGAATATATACCTGCTCCCCAAAGGTTCACTTTCCAACACCGTAGCCAGGTCTGTTGGACCACAAACTGCCAGTTGCGCCTATTGAATTAATTATGAAGTGTATTTATTTCTTATTTATTTGTTATTACAGATGCAGAATTAATGGAAAACAACCGTCATCCACAGTGAAAATGTCCATATACCTGATTTAGACAGAAATCAGTGTGTGTTCTTCATACCTCAAAAGCGACATCCCACCTTTCTGTAATGTGCAGGTAAGAAACATCTTGCTGGCCTCAGACATGTGAACTGGATGGACCCAATGACATGCGTGCGTCAGTTAAAATTAACGTGTGCCGTTCAGATTCTGACGTATAAACACTAGTAGGGCTTGGCTCACTGTGGATGGTGTATGCTTTCGCACGTATATTTTATCGTTTTAATACCACCGTTGGATGCTGCCAAAAGCAAATTTAAGGAAAAAGACTTAACAGTGAGTATGGAAGAACGACAGAAAATTATATTTCATTTGTATACCCCATGCTTCCAATCGTAAATTGCGTAGGCCTTTTTAGCCTGCCCACAATGCAGATTGAGCGACTGCGCGCATCCATCCTCTACGCTTTCTTATTCTTCTTCTTCTTCCATCTCCTCCTCCTCCTCCCTGCGTGATTTTGTTATGCTGACAGCTCCCTTTTGGAACAAAGCTACTGCCAACAACACGTCCGTACTCTTTAACGCGTAAACTCAAGTAGAAATCGGACACTACCCTTGAAATATAGCGATCCTAACATTAATTATTAAAACGTGTTGTTCACACTTGCGGCATTGTCCTCTTCAGTCATTTTGTTTATTTTTCCTGCATAATGTACGCGTTTTCCATCGTCAGTCTTTGCAAATATGATGCCAAGTCTATATATGGTAGAGAAACAGGTATACGGAAACTGGAAACCTAGAAAGGTTTATATCTGACAAGTTTACATATTTTATATTCCTGATTACTATTTTACTTCACATTTTAAAAGAATTTGCACACGTATACAAAAATCAATTACATACAGTGATATCAAAAATGTTAATTCTCTTTACCCACACAGATAACAACGCCTCACTTCTAGCGTATTCTAGTGAAAAACAAAAGCTTAATTGCTTACCTCTTTGTTATTTGCCCAGCCCTGTTATTTTTGTAGCAGCCTCAAATGCTATTCAGCGTTTCAGTCTTCAGCCTCCGGCGCTGCTGCAGCTGCTGCCTAAAGTGCAGCGGATGGGCTGAACAGAAATGACAAGGTTGTCACAGATCCTTAAAGGTAATGTAGGCTGCCTCTTTTCCAAAGTGTGCCATGCAATGGTGCATCAGGGTGTGTTCTCTTGACCTGTCTGAAAAGGATTTAAGGGGAGGGGGAGGGGGGTCATCAGAATCTGGATGTTATATGTTCTCCAATTGAAAGGCAAAATGGCTTTGCTGAGTGAGTCAGGCAGGGATGCTGAGCTGTACTGAGCCAGTGACATCATCAAGAGAGAAGCAGCAGCATCAATGCAGCAGTGGTGGGGGAGGGCAGGAGAGGGAGGGCGTGAGTGTGTGCGTGTGTGTGCACTAAAGAGAGAGAGAGAGAGAAACTGGAGAAGGATATATAAAAAGTGATACTGAGAGAAAACGAAGGGTCTGGAAAGGAAGGTAGTGAGACATAGAAGAGGCCAAGAATAAGAGGTTGGAAACAGGACACAAGAAAGGAGAGCTGAGGTATATATACCATGCAAATATAGGAGCCTGAGCAGCATGTTTGTGAAATAAGGTACACATGGCAATATGGCAAAATCTGTGTTTTTCAAGCCAAATTATTTTTTATTTAAATCATTCCTTCCAGGGTGGCATGGTGGCACAGTGGTTAGCACTGCTGCTTCAGTGCTTCTAAGCTGTGTTTTCTTAAAGTTCAGTCTGACACTCAATACCTGTCTGGACAGAGTCTGGTCACCATGGTTTAAGCAGATCTGAGAATATTTTTATGTACTAGCTATCTACCCTCTGTGATAAATCAGTGGAACTTCAGCAGAGATTGTGAAGGAAATGAGTAGTTTGAGTACAGGAAGGAACAGTATAAACTCTTTAAGTTAGTAGCATTCTGGTTTATAAGATGAAATTAGTGTCATGATCCCATAAACAGGAATTTATATATATGCTATATATCTTTATTTATTCATTTGTTTAATGATTACTAGTTTGCAATATATTTATTTGTTAAAGTATTTATTTATTTTGTTTCACATAATTCAGGTGTCCTGTATGCTAAACAAACATCAGTGAATTGTCAATTTTGCTTAATCCAATTTAATATCAAAAAGGGATCATCAAGGTTAGGAAAAATCCAGAGCAAAAATCAAAGGCAAAAAACTGCAAACTTAAATCCAAACTGTGCTCTCATGAAGCATTGTTGACCCAAACCAGTTCTGAAACTGGTTAAAGAGCCATACTTTAATAATTCCAGATTTTGCCCTGTTACACATGCACATCAGATAATCTCCTTCCAGGCTCATCTGAGGTAAGCAATACCACACCGGAATGGGGGGGGGGGGGGGGGGGGGGCTGTTGCTAATGTTTTCGTCTCTATCTATCCCCACAGGCAACTGACTCCACCCCTTTCATTTGGAGGACTATAAAATCGAGGCGCTCCTGGAAGTTGGCATCTCATTTGATTGTAGACTCAACACAAATATGAGCTCAACCTCAGGCCTGACCAGTCAAGGGAGGCTCTGTGGCCTAGTGTTGTTTGTTTGATTTGCATCCCCAAGTGCTATTGCTGCTGTCGCTAGCACCATTACTAAAAAGGGTGGCCCAGTTTGCACTCCAACATTTATTTTGGATCTCATGGCATGTCTAACACAACTACAACATAAAATAAAACTTTTTTTTTGGTTCTTTCTCTTTTTCTTTTAATGTCACCTGTAACAGTCTGGAATAACATTCCCTGGTCTTCTACTCATTTCTCGTGACTTCTCTGTTTTTTTAGTGCTTATGGAGTAATCTGGGCCTTCCTTACAAAAACAGTACATGGCATATCATTCCCTGGAAGCCTGGTACTTGGATGGTCTTTGCATTAATCAATGTGTACTCATCTTCTAAAGTACAAAAGTATACTAACTTACATATGTCACTTTGGCTTCTGACAGCCTATTAAAGAATCTATAAAAGTAGTTATTTTGTAAGGGAAATACGTATATTGTTTGAAGTTACTACTACTGCCTTTCAACTTCAGAATCCCGAAGTGAAATCACAGTCTAATTTGCAGCTTTTGCACTCTCTTCCCCCTGTCCATATAGGTTAAAATGTAGAATAAATTGTATATGAAGCAATTAAGTGGTGAATTTAAAACCACAGTTTCAAATTCAGCAGGAAAATTATTGACACAATGCCGCATTGAAAATTAAAATTGGGAAAGGAGCAGTTGGAATAAAATGAGAAATGCATATTCTTGTAACCAATGGAAGTAGAAGAAGAGAAAGAAAAAATAAACATGCATTTTTATCATTTATAATTAGAAAAAGTCGTAAAATTCCTACCACACCCTGGCTCAATACTTGACACTTGCCAGCTCTGACAACCAGCCAGTCATTGACTAGTTTCAAAAGTAAGTCACTTGGAGTCAGTTGAAGGACTTGTGCATTTCAGTGTAAGCTAAAGTAGTTTGTACCTTACTATGTGAAACAGGTCCATTGAATCTTTCCACTGGTGTTCTGCATTTTGTGTTCTAGACAGTTGCTTCTAGTTGAGAAGTAATCCAGCATTAAAAACCAAGACAAGTATACAGTAGTTTCTTTCTCTAATACAGTACTTGACCAAAATGGACCTAGTAAGTTATTTAATGGTCATTTAGCAGCAAGAACAAAATGGCGATACAACCATTTCTTCTTAGCTCTTTTGCTCAATAGTTATGGTTTAGATTAGTCACCACCTGCATTAGTGTACGTAACTAAGAACATGTACCCTTTCAAGACAAAAACTAGTTTGTGGCTCACTCAATTTTGGTTACTCTATAAAAGAAGTTGGTTCTCTACTCTGAGTCAAAGTGAATCAAAAAAGCCTTTACAATGTGAGAAGGAGTGGAAATAAAATATCTCATGAATAGGCCTCTAGTCTGAAGGTCACCAAAATACTTTACTAAAAATTACATTATATGTGCAGAATTCATGATCAGGTGTAAGCTCTTATGTTTGTAAACAACAGGCAGAGAGTATTCTATTGTTTATACATAGCCTTTTGTAACATTTTATTTTAGGACTACAGGTCCACGTGTTTATATACTGTAGATAGATAGATAGATAGATAGATAGATAGATAGATAGATAGATAGATAGATAGATAGATAGATAGATAGATAGATAGATAGATAGATAGATAGATAGATAGATAGATAGATAGATAGATAGATAGATAGATAGATAGATAGATAGATAGAGTTTGAAATACACTAACCATACACCAAAAAAATAGGAAAAATGGATTGTGTGAACTTTCCTAATAGGATGAATCTAAAAGCAAAGTCATAAGAGTTTAAATTTGGAGTCAAGTAGTACATAACACGATTTTTGCAAGAGAGTCTTTCCTTTATTACCTAAGTAAAATTCAGAAAGGAAACACCATGGAGGGCGGCACGGTGGCGCAGTGGTAGCGCTGCTGCCTCGCAGTTAGGAGACCCAGGTTCGCTTCCCGGGTCCTCCCTGCGTGGAGTTTGCATGTTCTCCCCGTGTCTGCGTGGGTTTCCTCCGGGTGCTCCGGTTTCCTCCCACCGTCCAAAGACATGCAGGTTAGGTGGACTGGCGATTCTAAATTGGCCCTAGTGTGTGCTTGGTGTGTGGGTGTGTTTGTGTGTGTCCTGCAGTGGGTTGGCACCCTGCCCAGGATTGTTTCCTGCCTTGTGCCCTGTGTTGGCTGGGATTGGCTCCAGCAGACCCCCGTGACCCTGTGTTCGGATTCAGCGGGTTGGAAAATGGATGGATGGAAACACCATAGCCACTCATTGTGATATAAAATGACATCTTAAAGTGTAATTAGGTGATGCTTGTAAGGTAGTAGAGCTGGAATAGAAAAGAATCCCTAGAAACCTACACAACACTAATACTGGATAATTTAATTAAAGCTATGACAAAACTTGCAGAAACGGAAATTTTAACAGCAAGAGATCCTAAGAAAGAGGAAGTAATGTAAGTGCCTTTTATTACTAAACACATTGGAAAATGTAAATTATATAATAAAAGTATAAGTAGGGTAGGGTGCATTTTGACAAGATCAAGATTCAAAATGAAGAGAAAAAGTGTATTTTACAAAAACTACTTCATATAGTAATATCAATTGCAAAATACTATTTTATCTCTATATTGTTATTATTATTAATCTCTGTTTGATGGCCACTTTCAAAGTCTACCCAAGTTTTCCAGTTACTGTCAAATTATTTTCCTTCACTCTCTGTGGTCATGAGCAACATTTGTGGTGAGACACATGCTTCTCATGTCATCTGCCACCTTCTGCATACTTTGATATTACTGCAGATACAACCATTTGTCCTCTGTCAACCATCTTCACTACCTGCTCGTAAAAGTTTGCTCAATCAATATAACCCACTCTCCAATCACTTTTTTTGGTAATCTGGCATGAACACATTTCCGGAATTCTTTATTCTTACAGAATTGTGTTAGCCCCTTCACATCAGTGCAAACCTGATTAAAGACAACAACCCCAAATTACAAACAGAAATCGGTGCACCCAGTGTTGTCATTCACATTTAACAAACACTCAACAGGACATACTTATAGAGAAAGAAAAAACCCCTATGTGAATTTATCATTCAGTACAGTTATAGAATTGGTCAAGGAACTGAACCCTTGTATGGCATTTTAGCTGCAAATTGGATTTCTCCTGTATGCTTTGCCATGTAATTATATGATTATGAGGATCAATTGTTCCACACATCAATAGATATAATTGTTTTACTCCTTTTTTGATCATCATAAAAACGTAGAACTGAATACAGAGCTTATTGATATTGGGTAAAGGTATCAGATAAAGAATAAGCTGTTTCATTCAAACAATCCTTCAGCTGAGCAACTGTGTTTCATTACAAGACACTCTTTATTTACAAAGGCACTCTTTATTTACAAAGTGGCAAAGGCACCATTTATTTACAAAGTGAGGCAAAAATGAAAGAAATACCAATAACTCCTTTCAGGACCTACCTAAACAACTGTGGTGTCACTAGCTCTCTAAGGAAGCTGCTAGTTTGTTTTCCCTCATCCTTCGCATCCATATTTCCTCACCTCCAAAGTGCTGCTTTTTCATTCTATTTCCTTTTTTACTTAGTTTTTTTGGCTTCAGTTTCTGTCAAACTTTCATCACTGACAGAGATATGTCTTCTTCAGCTGTTTATAAAAATTGTAAACACTATAATCTAAGGGTGATTCTTCAAAGTTATATGCCAATAGGTCAGAGAGGGCACCTGTGAGGCTTGATATCCATACAACATACTTATTTACATGAAGGGCTAGATACTTGGATCACGCCCTTGATTATATTTCTGTAGCAATCCATTTTCGTAGCTTTCTCAAGGACTCCCTGATGGCCCCTCCTGGTTTGGAAGACATGGTTGTGATTAACGAGGTTTTCAACACAGCTCCATCAAGCATTGGAATATAGCACAAAGTGGGACAATTGTGTCTTACTGTCAGCTTTGTCAGAGTAAATACAGGGAATATCCATTACCTCATATTATACAGTGCACCCTTTACCAAGTCAGAGCAAAAACATCAATTTTCTGACCTGTTTCTCTAACTTTATAGTACAGTTCCCCCTATTCCCAGTTAGAAGCCTACAATTGGATTTTAACCATGCATCTTTGGATGGTGACTTATTTGTATGTGTAAAAAAATAAGAAGAAAGTAAACATTTTATATTAAAGCACTTTAACATCACAAAAACAAACTGTTATTAATATTTAAGTAAAACTTTTTCCATCAAAACTGAATATTTGCATCAGATATCCTTTGAATGAGCAAACGCTTAAACACTTTATATTACAAGACTAGTTTATACTACAATGAAAAAGGCTGGAATAAAAAAATAAACAAGAATATTATTTAGTCTCCGGAACAACCTAACTGTCTTGCAGGAAGGTTCTCCCCATTAATTTATAATCAGTAATCTAAGATACAACAAGCTGCAGAAAGTAAAAATAATTTTAAAAAAAGGGCAATTGAAACACTGTAATGAAAAAGTTAAACATGCTGGGTTCAAAGGGGAATCAAATTTTATGTGGTATAAATAAGGTGGCCAAGCTGGTGACAGGGCTATGCAGACCTGGGAATGAAGTGTAACACATATTACTGGCCCTGGGGCTTATCAAGGCCAAAAGCAAGATGGGTGGAGTTGTCTCTCTGGTGGCCACTGGAGGAAAAGTAGGAGTGAGGATTAAGTTGCAGCTTAATGATGCAACCAGTTAGACTGTTTACCTGTGAACTATTGCAGAGTAGTTTTCTTCCATCAGGACCTAGAAGTACTTGTAAAATTTCTCTAACCCCTCTAACAAGAAGCAAAGCATAAATACATGTAAAGACATAAAAAGTAACAAATGTGTTATGGAAATCCTTTTAAAAAGAAGGACTACCCTAGAGATGAGCATGCAGGAGTTAAGTGTCAGAAGGGGACCTTGTTTTTCGATTTCCTGGATAATCCAGTTACTGATTGTGTCAGGGTTGTCTGTGTAGATATTTGCTGTCTTGCAAAGGAGTCACCGCTTTGAAGTCTGGCCTTGGAGGATGTCTGTATTTACCTGAAATTAACATGTTTGACAATATTGGTTTCTAATCAGCAGATCTGTACTCATTAATGGTTGGTAACAATACATTTTGTTAACTTGTGTTTTCATTAATTGTTAAACCCAGGAAATTTAGATGTGCCATTGATTAAACTGATTGTCCAGGACTGACAACAGCAGGGACTAAAGGAGATTTAAACTCCTGGGCAGCAGAAGGCAGAGAGGACAATCAACAGAAAACGCTGCCAAGACACTCGGACAGAGCACAGAGGCTCACAGACAGACGAAGGTACCTGGCTGGCACGACGTGAGGCACAAGGACAGCAACACTTCCAGGGAGGAAGAGACAGCTCCACAAAGAGACGCCGGATGTGGGTTCAGCGAGAGAGGGAAAACCGCATGAAAGGACCAAGCAAAGCTGACAGACGAGAAATGAGGTGTGCCTAGGTCACAGCAACACAAGGAGATCAGAGTGGAAGAAAAAGGAACAATGAAGAGACTCCGACAGGTATTCAACAATTTGACACAACTTCTGTAGGGGAACGAGTGTCCGGATAACAGAGTGCATCCATGGACAGTTGAACAATTAAGTGTTGGGAAAAAAAAGTGCATAAACTGGACTCTGCACCACTAAAGGTTGTATCCTCCAATTCTTGTTTTTAACGGACTTTTAGAGTGTGGACTGTGTATTTTCCTTTTAAAAAAAAGGAAATTAATTCCTGATATGTTTAGGTTTTGTTATGTTCGTTTATCTTTTTAATGTACCTTATATTGTCTTGTGTAATAGATCTTACTGTTGCTTTTTTTCTGAAATTACCGTTGTGTCTTTCATTGTGTGTTTACTCACCGCCCAATTTAAAGAAACCTGTGTGCTATTATTGGTAAATTTCAGGAGTCCCCAGTCTCTTCATAAAACTGGGTGGCGTAGTCGGATATTTAAATGGTGTCTAAGTTAGATTACCTGTAAGTGTGACCAGACACCTGTTACATAAGTATTACTGTAATTTAAAGCCTGAATTAGACTATAGTGAATTAAAAAATAACATTGAAAAGGTACAATACAATGCATCAAAAGTTCTCTGAGAATCTGACTAAGCAACTTATTAAATGTGTTATTGCTTTTAATGTAGAAGCAGCCTGAATTAAATTCATTGCAGTAAATAATTTGTATATCTGTATGCAAGTGGGATACTGTAGATCAAACGGGTGATCCCCCAAACTATGTGACTCTTCAGTTCCACCCGGGGGGGTAAACATTAACATTATACAAAGTTATTGTCTGTTTCTACCTGCATTATTATCAATCTTTAATTTAATATTGTTTTTTGTATCAGTATGGTGCTGCTGGAGTATGTGCATTTCCCCTTGGGATTAATAAAGTATCTATCTATCTATCTATCTATCTATCTATCTATCTATCTATCTATCTATCTATCTATCTATCTATCTATCTATCTATCTATCTGAATATTTTTTATGTTATAGAAAAAAAATAAACTAAACACTATATAATTAACCCTGGCTAACTTCGGTAACATGCAAACATCATACAGAAAAGCACATTTTCTCAGAATTAAATCAGTAATCCAAGCCTGTCCAATTGTTACTCCTGCTACCAAGATGAGAGAAATTAAGAAAGGTAACAATTTTACAAACAATTTTGGCCAGCCACAATATCACATTTAATTAGCCTGCAAACAGAATTTTGGGGCTCCAATTAAAAGTAAATTGCCCCTGGTGTGTCATAATTTCCCACACTAATTGTTAGCACTGCTCTCCTTTTACCATTCTTTCTGTCAGTCCATACTTTTATGCCACATTCATATTGTCTGAATATTGCTTAAAGATTTTTTAGCACTTTAGCCCAAGGACATTTTTAAAATAACAGAGCAAGGCAAAATAACAGTTTCTGTATCTTCTCCACATGACCTTTGTTAAAATTAGATAAGAGCTTGCTGGTTTTAAATATTTGAAGATCAAACTATCTTTGTCATGTTTACTTCTAGTCCCATGTGATATGAGCAACAGCTAAATTAACAGCAGGAGGAAATTGCGATTTCATTATATAGTACATAAAGAGAAAAGAGAGAAAATCTGCAAAGTACATTTTGTGAAGAAAATGGAGGCAGGAATGGCAGTTAAAGTGCTGAAAAGCCAAAGGGTGGTTTTAGGACAGGAAATCTGTTCTGCAAGTATTGTCCTGAAGGACGGAAAAATTCAAGATATAGTGAAAGATTCGGACAAAAACAAATTACATCTGGGTCAGGTGAGTGATGACACAGGTATCTTAAATGGATTGTTTATAATTAGTCTGAGATCATTTCTAGTATATTTTGATCTATTTTTTTTCAACAATTACTACTGTTTGTACAAAAACTTTAATTATATCTTTCAAAGTACGTGATCTGTAAATGCTTTTCAGTATTCTCAGACAAAAATACACTTAGGCTTAACTTAATAGTAGAGCTGAATGCTATAGAATTAATTGCTTTAAGAAAAAAAATGCTTATTGTGGTAAAATATTTCTGAAAGGTGATTTACAACATGAAGGTAAAATGTCTACTGTTTACTTACTGTTTTTAAAGCTGGAATTTTTAGTGACTTGCTCAGACTCACAAAGTGAGCTAGACGTATGCTGAACAATCAACTTTGGGGTTTAAGGATCAATGCAATAGATACCATACCAACACCATCTACCTTTTTTATTTTAGCACATCTAGATACTTTGTTTTTAGTGTTTAATTGTATCAGTGTCTGAGTAAATGTCAGAATAAATTATTAGTATTTGGTATACTTCAAAATCATTTATTTCAACTGTGACACCTGTCTGCAGCTTTTGAAAAAGTGCCATGTGAGCTTTATATTTTTTCTGTATTCTGCTAGGATAGGCTTAACCTAGAAATAGAAAAAAATTATACTAGAATGGCTGAATATAAAGAAATTTAGGATTAGGGAGGCCTAATCAAAATTTGCTCCTAAATGGAATTGAGATATTTTAGCAGAATCAGAAACATTCAAATCATGTTCATAAAACCGCAGATTCTTGTGAGTGGAAACAGTTCCCAAAGAAACAGAGAGACACCTTTCTGTGACCCATTTAAAAAAATAATATTATGAAAGGTTTAGCTATAGTTATCATTGGTAAAGTCCAGCCTGGTACTTGGTTCCAAAAAAGCAATTATTATTTCATATAAAGTATTACCTATTGCAAGAATAAATTCAATAAAATAGGAGTCAATGTTTGGTTTAAAGTTCAAGGTAAATGCAGGAAAGCAGCCAAGCCATTCCTGCATTTTTTTCCAACTTGTGCCCCAATGATGTAAGTGATTGATGTGATTATTTTTTGTTTATAGTGTTTTTACTTCTTTTTAGAGGCAATTTTGCTTCTTTTACTTCTTTTTGGAGGAATTAATCTAAGTATTGTACTGTATGTTTTGGGAAGCTGCATCCAATTTTGATTTTGATTTGTTTTCTGTTTAACTTTCATTGTAATATTGCAGTTTTCATTAGTGTTTATTACTTTCTCCATTTTGTTTTTTATGGGAGCAGCCATAAAACAACAGCATCACTATGGTGATCAGGTTGGAAGCTGTGACACATGACAATCAGCAGTACAATGATAAAAAGGTTGCATTGTTCATATCCTATATCAGAGTTTTATGGATAATCCCCAATTTTTCTACATTAATTTTCCCATGATATTTGATTCTTTAACAAGGTTATTTTGACTGAAGGTTAGGGTATTGTTTTGGTTTGACAAAAAAATGGCTTAAGTTCTTTGATTAGAATTTAGAGTTTCTTTACTTACAAAACATCTTCTGGTCCTGATTTGAAAATATTTCTGCTATCTTTAGCATAACAAAAACTTGTATAGCAAAATGTGAGACCCTGAGATGGAACAGCTGTGGTCTAGAATCAGTGCAACACATTCTATAAGCAAGACGCAAAGAGATGAAACTGTTGATCTGTATAATTATGTTTATGATTCTATAGTGTTCTTGTTTGTAGAAATAAAAAAACTAAAAAAAGAAAGGGATGTTAATAGACAACATTTAGTATATTGCTTAGAACAAAAGCTTTTGTATGCAAGATGAAAAAGTTCGATTTGGGAACATGGGTCTAGGTAGCCTAGCAGCATTTACCAATCTATTGCATGTGCCCGTAAAAATAAATGGGAACTTTTATTAATTTGAGCGTACTTATTGTCTCATGAGGCTGTAGAAAATTTTATTAGCACAGTTCTTGTACAGCAGTTGCATATACTACATTATCCTCTAAAAATGAAACCAAGAGTTTTGTCCATGAATGGTAAATAGATAGGTGTGGGTGTGCTAGAATTCATTACCCATCCATTAAAGGGTCACACTGAGGTTCTTCATGTGAAAAATCTCTCCTTCTTTGTTTTTCCAGTTTCTCAAATAATATTAGGTTACATTACATAATCCTCAAACAGACTGGGAAAATAAAAGTAAACTTGCTTGGAGCCAATATTGTAAAACTATTTGCTTACAACACATCTCCAAGGCAGTCTAGCTTGTAACAACATTAACATATTGTCTGATGAACTTATCTGACGAATATCATGAGTTTAATCAAATCTTCAATAAACAATAATCTTACAAATCCCATCCTATTGAAAGTATGATGATTGCTTGATTGAATTACCGCCTGAGCCACCTGTCCAAAAAAGAGAAAACTTCTGCACTTTCTAAACCAGAACCTGAGGCAATGAAGGAGTATATAAGGAAAAACAAGAAACTGCTTTATAAATCCATTGTCACAAGAACGAGTCAAAGACATCATGAAGGTTTGGGGCAGCCACCCGTGTATTATTCCAAGGCTGCAAAATTGGTTTAAATTGAACAGAGGTGTTCACAGATCCGAGTCCAAAACAGAACTGAAGGAATGTTATTAAAGAGAGAAAGAAAGCTTAGGACCACGCGCTGATACAGCGCATTGCTGCACCCACCACACGACAAACCAACTCAGGATCCAGATTAGGACCCGAGTGCAGCCAAGCAATGGGTGACATCTCAGCACCACACTAGTTCAGATGGAGTGGAACAGTGTGAGGTTTTTTATGGTGTTTGGAATGTGGCAATTCTGCCACCAACCCCCAGGTTTTTCCCTGTAGGTTGGAGGGCCTACATGCCGGGATGGATGCAGATTAACGTCATACCCAGGATGGCGCAATTGCAGGTTAAGGGCCTTGCTCAAGGGCCCAACGGAGTAGAGTCCCTTTAGGCATTTATGGGATTCGAACCGCCAACCTTCCAATTGCCAGTGCATGCCCCATGGTATCAAAGATGGTGACTTTATTAGCCAGTGCAGGAAATGACGTTATCGGGGTTGGAACTGGAAGTGACGTCATCGAAGGAGCCTGAACCGGAAGTGACTTCATCGGAAGCACTGGAACCAGATGTGATGTCATCAGATGCAACAGAAACAGGCAGAATTTCCTGAGAATGGTCTGCAAGGAACTGAAAAAGACAGTCAGTGCAACCCTCCGCCCCCTGGTCTGGTGTGGAGTTACTATTACTCAGACCCTTTAGCTGTCTCCTACTCACACGTGTGTGTGACACCATCTTATATCATTTAGAGCAGTGTTTCTCTTTGTTGAGGATAAGAATGGAGGTCTATGCCCTTTAATTGGTTACTAAAAACATACACATGCATATTTGAAGAGAAAAAGTAAACTCCACACTAACAATGCAAGGGATCTGGCTGCTGGATCTTTGGGGTAGCAACCCTAGCCATATATACACTAAATATATTTTGCTCCCTCAGTCTTTCTTTTTTAATGCCAGAATAAAAGAAGATTCCAACAGCTGTATTTAAGCATGGGTGTGCATCTTTTCTCAAAGCCTTCATTACCCGTGGTGTTACTCATACTACATCGTCTGGAAGACACATGGGAATGACTATTGTTCTTTCTAAATCATGGGCCAAATGTAAATACTTCATTGGAGTGCTATTTGCAAGTTCTCAATTCAACTCAAGAAATAAAAGGCTGAAGATCAAATGTGATGTTGAACAATGTACGACCACTGATCTGTTTTTATGTTTAATATAAATGCTCAAGTATTTAGCAGATGCATACAGTACATACATAGAATTTAAATACCTGTTCCATGGTATTGTATATATTGTATTACAAGGATCTATTCTGGGTCCACTGTTTTTTTCAACCTAGGAGCTAAGCTAGATTATCTCCAAGCACAAGGTGAGTTACCACAGTTAAGCAGATGACACACAACTTTAGTTATCAATAGCGCCTGATGACCCTGATGCTCTTGCCTCTCTGATCCAATGTTTTAGCAGTATTTCTGATTGGATGAGTAGTAACTTTCTCAAACTAAATAAAGAGAAAACAGAAATCTGAATGATTGGCAAACATGCTTATAGCGAGGTTTTTAGAAATAAACTTGATCCCTTAGGTTTAAAAATCAAGAAAGAGGTAAAACATTTAAGGGTAATTATTGACTCCGACATGAACTTTAAATCACATATTAACCAGATCTCTAGGTCTGCATTTTTCACTTAAGGAATATAGCAAAAGTTAGACCTCTTATAACTTTACAATTATTAGCATCGTTACTGGTTACCTGTGTCATTTACAATTGACTTTAAAATACTATTAATGGTTTATAAAGCCTTAAATAAGTTTGCCCTTTTGGAATGCCTGTCCTCCTACACTCAAAGTCATAACGTTAGATCTTCAAATGGAGGTCTGCTTATAATTCCAAGAGCCAAGTTACAAAGAAGTGGTGAGGAGGCTTTTTGCTACTATGCACCTAACATCTGGAATATTTTGCCTATAGAAATCCGCCAGGCTAGTACTGTGGAAAATTTTAAAAAATGATTAAAAACCAATTTTTTTTAATTTGGCCTTTTGCAAAGCTATATTTTGTTCTAATTTTAATAAACTATATGATCAATGAGCTATGATATTCTTCAGGGATCCACTGTCTGTACTAATCCACACTATTCTCTGCTGTCTTTTCTGTTTCTTCTATGGTTGTGATACCACCACCTGATCAAGTCACCATGCAGCCACCTGTGATGACATAATGAACAACAACAACATTTATTTATATAGCACATTTTCATACAAAAAGTAGCTCAAAGTGCTTTACATAATGAAGAAAAGAAAAATAAAAGACAAAATAAATTAAAATAAGACAACATTAGTTAACACAGAAAAGGACTAAGGTCCGATGGCCAGGGTGGACAGAAAAAACAACAAAAAAAAAACTCCAGAAAGCTGGAGAAAAAAAATAAAATCTGTAGGGGTTCCAGGCCACGAGACCATCCAGTCCCCTCTGGGCATTCTACCTAACATAAATGAATGCGATTTGGAATAAAAGACATCAGACATTCCGATATATAAGATGGGGCAAGATTATTTAAGGCTTTATAAACCATAAGCAGAATTTTAAAGTCAATCCTGATTGACACAGATAACCAGTGAAGTGACTTCAATACTGGAGAGATGTGCTCGGATTTTCTTTTCCTAGTTAGGATTCTAGCAGCTACATTCTGCACTAGTTGCAAACGATTTATGTCTTTTTTGGGTAGTCCTGAGAGGAGTGCGTTACAGTAATCCAGTCGACTGAAAACAAACGCGTGAACTAATTTCTCCGCATCTTTCAATGATATAAGAGGTCTAACTTTTGCTATGTTTCTTAAGTGAAAAAATGCTGTCCTAGTGATCTGATTAATATGCGATTTAAAATTTAGATTATAGTCAACAGTTACCCCTAAGCTTTTTACCTCCGTTTTGACTTTTAATCCTAATGCATCCAGTTTATTTCTAATAGCCTCATTGTATCCATTATTGCCAATCACTAAGATTTCAGTTTTCTCTTTATTTAAATAAAGTTACTATTCATCCATTCTGAGATACAAGTTAGACATTGTGTTAGTGAATCAAGAGAATTGGGGTCATCAGGTGCAATTGATAAATACAGCTGTGTGTCATTAATTCCACCAGGGGGGGTAAACGTTAATATTTAACATTATACATAGTTATTGTCTGTTTTTTTCACCTGTATTATTATCATTCTTTAATTTAATATTATTTATTGTATCAGTATGCTGCTGCTGAAGAATGTGAATTTCCCATTGGGATTAATAAAGTATCTATCTATCTATCTATCTATCTATCTATCTATCTATCTATCTATCTATCTATCTATCTATCTATCTATCTATCTATCTATCTATCTATCTATCTATCTATCTATCTATCTATCTATCAGCATAGCTGTGATAGCTCACGTTGTGCCCTGAGATAATCTGACCCAATAGAAGCATGTAGATTGAGAAGAGCAGCGGACCCAGGATAGAGCCTTGTGGAACACCATATAGGATATCATGTGTCTTTGAGTTGTAATTACCACAACTAACAAAGAATTTTCTCCCTGCCAGGTGGGATTCAAACCAATTTAAGACGCTTTAATGAAAACGGGTATCTCAGATGTCCACAAGACCAACTTTATCAAATCATGTCAAGTAAAGCATAAAAACTAAGAGGGCAGAGTTTGAAACATTTACAGCATGTTAGACAGAATGCCCAGTAGGGGCTGGCTGGTCTTTTGGCCTTGGAACCCCTGCAAATCTTGTTTTTTTTTTCTCCAGCCTGTTTTTTTTTTTGTTTTTTCTGTTCTCCCAGGCATCTGACCTTACTTATTACTTACTTATTACTGTGCTTATTTTATTATTATTTTTGTTAATATTATTGCCTTTCCTGAATTGGTTTTCTTTTCTTGTAATTTTTTATTGGTCTTTTTGTAAAGCACTTTGAGCTACATTGTTGTATGAAAATGTGCTAAATAAATACATGTTGTTGTTGCTGTTTATAACCAATGCTGGTCCAGTGTGGAAAGCATATGATTTTAGATCTTCGTCTGTTTCATGTCAGACTAAATTAGCTGTAGATTTCATTTTATATATCTATAAATATCAACTAAATTATAATGCATCGAATTCTTAATGATCTCTTAACTGAATTTACAAGAGCAAGATTCTAATCTGAAATAACTGCAGATAAAATCCAACATTTTAAATGCGATCATCAATTCATCAAACAACATTTTAATTCTTGAAAGCTTGAAATGCAGCAAAGCTATACCAATTGCAGTAATGAGATATTTGAAGCTTTTATAATGAAAGTACAGTATTTCTTACATTTTTTAAAGGCACTATATAAATTAGGCACTTCATATGTATATAATTCTTACATTTTATACTTAACACCAAAGTGCTGCCTGAGGTAATTGCTTCATCACTTCTCCACATGTGCCTGCCTTGTATGCGAGTATCCCATTTAAAATGTGCTAGTATCCTTGCAGCTGCAATATCCATTACAGTGAGTATATGTATCTAATGAAAAAGAAGAAAGAGCTGTGGTTTTAAAAACTAATAATCAAGACATAACGAATTACACAGTAACCTAGATAAAAAGACACAGACAAATTCAGGAACTATTTCAGAGTTATGATTTTCTTCTTTTTTCTGTTAAGATAGTATTCTTTTAATGTACATATTCCTCACTTTGTTTACATACAGTTAAAATGGAATCCTATAATCATAAAGTTCTTAACTGCATTAACCATCATTCTTTTTGATATTTTTCAGATCTGGATGAGAAAATCACTCAGGAGAGGTTTTGATGGGTTTTATTATATAATTTTTTTTTTAAAATCAGGCTATGGATTTTGGAGATCTTGTGATTATGCCAGGAGTGATAGACAGCCATGTTCATGTCAATGAGCCGGGGCGCACTGATTGGGAAGGCTACTGGACAGCCACACGTTCCGCAGCTGCTGGCGGGATTACCACTATTGTGGACATGCCTCTGTAAGGGAAATACATGTATTTGTTTTCTTCTGGTCACATTAAACACTGAAAAAAAACGGAAGTATATTTGATGTTTTATTTTCATGTATGCCAGTATTTGAGTATAGGCAAATGTTTATTTAAATTAGCTCTACATAACTACAATCATTGAGAATACACAATTCAAAAGCAATTTTAAATTTATGCATATGCTTTTTTGGTAAAATTAAAATATTTTGACTGAAAGGTTAATGGAATCAATTTATACTAAGGGCTGCATTTTTCATAAATTGTATTGTATTAGTTTGGAGATACTGTAGCTGCTATACCACAAAAAGAATAATTTGTTGGTACCAAAATTACTTGTGGATATCTAAGTCTATAGTAGGTTCCGATATTTTCTTTTTTATTATTTTTTGTCAGGAGGGCCATTTGTCCAGTATTTTGGCAACAGCACATGCCAAAATCATAGTATATAGAGCCATGTTATATATACATATATATCTATACATATATACTGTATATATATATATATATTGTGAAACATGACCCAGACACAGACAGGCAGACACGTTTAAATCACCCCACACACATTTATTTACATTGTCCATTATTTACAATTAGTGCTCACAAGTCCCCAAAGTCCTGGCCAACACACACAATGCCTTCTCTTCTTCAGGCCGCCTCTTTGCCTCCTCCCAGACCTCGTCCGTCTTCCACCCGACTCCAGTCCTGAATGAAGGGAGGCAGCCCCTTTTATAATCACCTAGATGTACTCCAGGTGCTTTCCGGCAATCTTCCACCGGCACTCCCCAGTGTGGCGGAAGTGCCGGCTGCGTACCCAGAAGCACTCCCGGTGCCTCCGATCCTCTTCCCCCCAGCACTTCCGGGTGTGGCGGAAGTGCTGAGGTCCAGGGCTCCCAAGGCATCGGGGCACCCCCTGGCGGTGACCACGAGCCCCTGCAGGGCTGAGCTTCCAAGCTCTGTACCCGTGGTCCCCACAACCGCCAGGGCGGTCGCCCCCACGTGGTCTGGGGAAGGTGTAAGCCCTCTTCCGGTCCTCTGGGGTGTCCCGGCCAGGTCACCCCCCAGCCACCTGCGACTATATATATATATATATATATATATATGGAGGCGAAGGTCTGTGATACGGTTTGCATATTTGCTGCTGGAGATCCACAAAGGGAGAGAAAGAATCACGTATCATAAAATAGTTTTTATTCCTGAGCTTTCAGCCCCTGCCAGGGCCTTCATCAGAGGATAATGCTTAGACTTACAAGAATCAAAGGCAATATATAGCAAAATTAGGTGGTGGTGTGGTCGGGGGGGGTGGTTAGAGCTAGGTCAGTGTGTGTATGTGTGGTTATTGGTCGTAAAGTATTATTTATTATGAATATGTTCTTAAGTTTGCATATGCTGGGTTTATGTCCAAATGTCTGTTAATGGTGTTTTCGTCCGATAGCCAAAGATTCAGCCAGCTCTCTGGCACTTTTAGTGCTGGCCTTAAATCTTACTCGTACGTTGTCCCAGTTAAATGTATGTCCTGTTGATTATGTATGCATATAGATCAGTGATCGTGAGTCCTTCCTTCTAACGGCGTTGCGATGTTCCTGTATACATGTTGCGATTCTTTTTGAAGTTTGTCCTATGTATACCTCTGGGCAAGAACTGCATGGAATGCTATAAACTGTGTTTCGTGTTTCTGCTGTCGATTTCTTGTTTTTAGCATTAAAAAGGACAGTGCGTAGATTGTTCGCAGGCTTGTGTGCTATTCTGATGTCTGATTTCGCCAGGATGCGTGCTGCCCCTTCAGACACTCTGTGATGATAAGGAAGTGTGTACCAGGTGGCGTGGGGGGTCTCATTCGAGTCAATATATATAGTGGTAACTGGCCCGGACACAGGCAGGCAGATATGGTTTTAAATCACCCAACACACGTTTATTCACACACACATTAACAACCCACTTCACCCCAAAGTCCAGGCCTCTACCAAAATGCCTCTTCCTCTCTTTAGGCCGCCTCCACTCCTCTCCTCCCGAGCTCCATCTCTCTTCCTCCCGACTCAAGCCATTGAATGGAGGGAGGCGGCCCCTTTTATACACACCTGGACGTGCTCCAGGTGCCTTCCAATTAGCTTCTGCCGGCACTCCCAAGTGTGGCAGAAGTACCAGCTGCGCACCCGGAAGCACTCCGGGTGTCCCTGGTCTTCTTCCCCCCAGCACTTCCGGGTGTGGCGGAAGTACTGAGGGCCAGGGTTCCTCAGGCATTGGAGCACCCCCTGACGGTGACCACGGGTCCCTATAGGGTTGAGCTTCTAAGCTCTTTTCCCGTGGTCCCCAAAACCACCAGGGCGGTCGCACCCTCGTGGTCTAGAGGAGGCGTAATCCCTCCTCCAGTCCTTCCAGGCATCCCGGCTGGGTGCCATCCCCAGCCGCTTGCCACAATATCTATATATATAAAATCCCTATGTGCGTCCAGGTGTCCATGTGTGGGTGTCTTCTGATGAAGTGCGCATGCGCGGGGCACGGTGCGACGCGCGACATTACTGTCAAATAAAGTTAGAGGCGTTTTACGGAAATACAAACCAGTATTATTGCGAGAGGAAATTAAAGGTACACAATACAGTGACGCATATTACAGCCACATACAAGCCAGTATTACTGTCAGAGGAGATTAAAGGCATATTACCGACGCGCACGCCTGTATTACCGCCAGAGAAAATTAAAGGTATATTACGGACGTACAAGCCAGCGGACGTACAAGACGGTATCCTTCAATAAGGGCGCGCACAGGTATCCTTCAATAAGGGCACGCACAAAAAGGCGAGCCTCAAAAGGACGACCTCAATTGGGCGCAGCGAATAAAGGCACGCGTAAATAAAGATCTGCACCTTTGTTGCTCTTCACATATTCCAGAGCCATTTGAACTAAATTATCTCCGAACGCCTTTATTCGCTGCGCTCAATTGAGGTCGCCCTTTTGAAGCTCGCCTTTTTGTGCGCGCCCTTATTGAATAGAGCCGTACAAGACAGTATTACTGTCACAGAACATTAAAGACACACAATACACGGTGGCAGCCCACAAAGAACGGTCAGCTCAGCAAGTAAACATCAACAAAAGAAAGACTGAAAGAAAGAAAAATACGACCAACAAAAAGAATGAAGTCAAAATCCCTTGCCATTTAATATAGACTGTTCCTACTAATGTTTATGCACTACTGTTCTAGCGCCCGTTATTGTAACAGGCTAAATGACTAGTATATATATATATATATATATATATATATATATATATATATATATATATTAGGGATGGAAATCGATTAAAAAGTAATCTAATTAATCATATAAATGTATGTGATTTGTTGTAATCAATCACATCTAACATTAAAACATGTAATTATAAAATGAATGCATAAATCATGAAATAAATACACACTGAATCACAAATTTCATGTAGAATGAACACAAAGAAATAAAAAAAAAATTAATGGCATACTTTAAACTTAACATAATACTACTTGAGCAACTACAACCCATATTTGAATGCCTTCCTAAAAGGCAAGTTGAAAAGAAAGCAATTAGAAAAAAAGGCCAATGTATTAATTCTCAAAC
Organism: Erpetoichthys calabaricus; assembly: GCF_900747795.2. NCBI lineage: Eukaryota > Metazoa > Chordata > Cladistia > Polypteriformes > Polypteridae > Erpetoichthys > Erpetoichthys calabaricus. Next base: position 171,555,748 of record NC_041395.2, on the reverse strand, counting down.
TGACAAGTGGGACACAGACGAGTCAAAATAAAAAACAATCTAAATGCAATCTAAATGCACTGCTAAAGAGTGATTAAATTGAAGGAATAACCATCACTTAAATGGGAGTTCATTAAAACTTGTGTTAAAACTCCACAAATACTATCCTCAATTGTTCATCACCATCAACGACTTCATGATTATACACTTCACAAGTGTTTTTCAACTGGTGTGCCATGGAAATAACAGTGTAGTGTCCCTGGGGCCTGACCTGAGAGATACACTACTCAGGTGGTCGAGACCTGTTGAGACCTGTCTGAGGACTACCTGGACAAGTCGACATAAAAGCAGCTCTGTGATCGCCGTTTTGCAAAGAGTTTAGCACATGTATAGATTTATGGCTTTTGTAGTTGGTAGAATTGTGCCTTGGGATTTTTTGGGTTACAAAAAGTGTGCCACAACAGGAAAAATGGTTGGAAAACACTGCTCTACCTACATCTTTGCTTCTGACATTCTAAAAAAGATCTCCAAAGTCCTAGCTAGAAGGATAGAGAAAGTGCTGCCTTCGGTAATATCACAAGATCAAACTGGATTTATTAAAGGCCGACACTTAGCTTCCAATCTTCGACGCCTGTTTAATATAATATATTCACCTGCAAAGTCAAGCACCCCGGAGATATTATGTTAAACTTTTAAATGATATGATTGAATGGAACTACCTTTTCACTACATTGGAGAAATTTGGGTTTGGCCCGAATATTTGTGCATGGATCAAACTACTGCATACCAATCCAGACGCTTCAGTTTGTTTTAACAACATTTGCTCAGACTACTTTAAACTAGAACATGGTACCAGACAAGATGCCCCTTTTCACCACTGCTATTCGCAATCGCCATTGAACCACTGGCAGTTCACTGTCGAAATGCTTATCGGATAAAGGGGATTATCAGAGAAGGACTGGAACAGAAAATTTCTCTATATGCAGATGATATGGTACTGTATATATCAGACCCACAAAATACTGTGCCTGCAGTCTTAACAGCACTTACAGAATTTCAAAAGATCTCTGGTCTCAGAATTAATTTGAATAAAAGTGTGCTCTTTCCAGTGAATTCTCAAGCATACAATATTAGATTGGACACCTTCCCTTTTATTATTGCAGATCAGTTTAAATACCTAGGGGTAAATATCACAAGTAAACATAAAGCTCTTTATCAACAAAATTTCACAGTCTGTATGGAAAAAATTAAGCAAGACTTGCATACAGTAGATGGTTAACCCTCCATCACACTCTAGCTGGAAGAATTAACGTTAAGATGAATATCCTTCCTAAGCTTCTCTTTTTATTTCAAAACATTCCAATATACATCAATACATCATTCTTTAAGCAATTAGATTCAACCATAACCTCATTTATTTGGAACCTAAAGCATCCACGTATCCAAAGAGCGACCCTACAAAGACCTAAGACAGAAGGTGGCATGGCTCTACCTAAATTTTAGTTTTATTACTGGGCAGCAAACATACAAGCTATAAAAACCTGGACACAAATAGAATAACATACACAGGCTTGGTCCACAAAAGAAATAAAATCCAGAAGTACTTCTTTATATTCCCTGCTTTGTGCCCCAATAAATGCAAGTTATTGCCAATGTACTAATAACCCAATTGTGCTTCACTCACTCAGAATATGGAACCTTTTTAAGATGGAGAATCTTTTATCTGTGGCACCTCTGCATGAGAACCACCTTTTTCAACCCTCGCAAATATATACAGTTTTTAATATCTGGAAAACATTTGGGATTAAATTGCTTAGAGATCTTTATATAGACAACATCTTTACATTCTATGAACAATTACATTCCAAATTTAATCACTATCTTCAAATTAGAAACTTTGTCAAACAGAACCTGCCCGATTTTCCCTATCTCCCACTTTCCTCTATGCTGGAAAAAATATTGCTCAGTCTCGAGGACTCAGACACCATTTCTGCAATATATAAAAATATTTTACAGTCCCTCCCTTTCAAAGATCCAAGAGGACAATGGGAAAAGGATCTCTCACTCAACATATCAGAAAATGAGTTGAAGGTAGCAATGCCGAGAATTAATTCGAGCTCCATATTTGCAAAGCATACAATTATTCAACTCATATAATTATATATCGAGCACATCTGTCCAAAATGTTTCCAGGGCAAGATCCAACCTTTGAACGCTGCAATCAAGCTCCAGCCTCTCTGGGTCACATGTTTTGGGCCTGCACCAAATTAACATCATTCTGGACAAAAATCTTTGCCTTTCAGACAGCCTTGGTGTCATAATCCCTTCTAACCCATTAACAGCCGTGTTTGGTGTTTTTCCAGATGGGTTTAAATTGGAGAAGGACAAACAAACTGTGATTGTCTTCACTATACTATTGGTACGCAGACTTATTTTGCTAAACTGGAAGAATCCTAACTATCCTCTTTTAAGTCAGTGGGTAACTAATGTTTTATATTATTTGAAATTGGAAAAAATCAAATTCTCACTTAGAGGATCTGTGCAGTACTTTTTCAAAACCTGACAGGATCTAATCAATAATATTTTAGAAAAAGCTCTTAAAGCACTGAGGAAATAGATTCTCTCCCCATTTCTTTTTCTTCTCCATTTATCTGTCTCCACCTATTAAACTCATCAATTTATTTATTTTTACTATTTTTAAGTTTTATTCCGTTGGCCATGCTCTCTTTCTCAGGGGGTTGATTTGTTTTCAATCCTATTTTTTGTAAAAATTGATCTATTTATATAGAATGATTACAATAAAATCAATAAAATTAAAAAAAAAAGGTCTCAGTAGCTACTATCTCACTTAAAATCTGACATTGTGCATTATTTGAATGGTTATGTTGCGTTCTTTGCATAAATTAGCTGTAAGCTGGCTGGCAGACTGGCAAGTTAAAACCAGGGATACTGGAGTCTTATTTTGGTTTTAGTACCAATCAAAGATAACGTATTTAGCACTTACGTGATATGACTTTGATTTGGTCTCCTTACAGAAACATGAAATGAAAAAGAGAGGGAGAGAGTGTGTAATTTTTACCTTTGCATCTTTTCTCTAGCATTGCACCAGGACTGCCGTAAACTTCCCCTCCCCACCCCCTTTCCCCCCACTCCCCTGCACCTGTGTCAGTATGTATAAATCAAGAAAATAAACACCAGTGCTATGTACTGATATGTGACATATCACTGTAAACCACATAATACTAAATGTTAAACTTTTAAATGAAAATTATATTTCATAAAATTTTTAAAGGTAATATATTAATACAGTATTAGATGTGTATGTAATTTTTTAGGTACATGCTTAACTTATTTGTATTATTGTTTTGTAATGTAAAAAAAAATACATGAAAATGACGCCCTGGATGTGACAATTTTTTTTACTGCGTCAAGCAGGCCACATTAATCACAAAAATTAACACATTATCTTTCCTTGGCCTAAATATATATGAATTCCTTGTCTTTGGAGACTATATCAGGTTTTATTGGGTAACATGAATATCAGGCACTTGCAAAGGGTGCTATGGCCTACATATAATTAATGGGACAACACTTAGCCACACTTATGATTCTGAGGGTTTCTTGAAAATGAACTCCAAGTTAGGGAATAAGTTGCTGCTCCATATTAGATCAAACTGAACTTTGAGTCTAGTATTAAGAAGAACAGTTGTCTTGCAGTGACAAAATATGTGAGAGAAAACAGTATTTACATTTTTTAGTAAAACTCTATTACATTGTTAATTTTAATAATGACACACAAAGGGAAAGGTATTTCAAATGTACTTTTTATTTGTTCATAACATTTCTGTTATGTTTATTAAACAAAAGCCGCTTTATTTTACTTTTTCTTCTAGGTCAGTAAAGTACACACAGATACTCTATTACTAGATACACATTTACCACAATACTGTTATATAATGAATTTATTTAAAATATGAAAAAAAACATAGATTTTGCATGATATGGTAATTATTTAATGTTAAAATGTTTAGACAGATACTTTAACTTGTACTTTCCCTTACCCCTGTGTTTTCATTCACAGTAATAGTATCCCACCAACTACCTCTCTGCGCCACTTACAGACCAAACTGCAAGCAGCTGAGGGACAGTGCTTTGTAAATACTGCTTTCTGGGGCGGAGTTATTCCTGGAAATGAGGTTAGTTTCATATCAAAATGGATGATGGAAAATAATCTCACTCACTCACTCACTCACTCACTCACTCACTCACTCACTCACTCACTCACTCACTCACTCACTCACTCACTCACTCACTCAATCTTTACTTCATGTGTTCAAAGTAAGAGACATCACCAAGCATTTGAAAAGGTAAACAATTTATTAGAAACTTTAATGTATTTGTTTGGAACCACCTGCTCTGTGTACTACAAAAATAGCCTGGCTTCCAGAATATACCTTAATTCCTCCATGCCAGGCACATTTGTTATTTGAATTAACACTCTGTGCTAATTGTGGACTGCTTATTGTCTGGCCGTTAATAGCATACTTGGACATTAGAAACAAAGCTGCAGATAACTCAAACCCAACTATCATGACAACTTCATGATCTATTGTTTGGTTGTGCATACAGATTGTTAATTTCCAAGGACCATTGGATATAAATGTAGCTTCTCAAGATCAAAAGGAGACAGCTACAATGGTTAGGTTTCTAATTAGGATAACTCCTGAGTACCACTCACTGGAGGTGTGCTTGGCATGGTCCACTGGGATAACAGCCTGTGAAAGATGCAATAAATGCTAAAAAGATGATTGCTGTAGAAAAGAAAGCAGGTCTATCTTCTTGCCACGTTGACAATCTATCTGTTACAACTATTCAACAGAAAATGAACTGAAGGAAAGCAAATAATTGTTTCATATATCACTAACATCTTCTGTGTGGCTTTATTTGATTTGGATGTTTTCCTGATGAAAGAGAAAGAAGCTACAATAAACTGGTTTGGCTAATTAGAGGATAATATACAATCATAATGGAAATTCTTTCATTATAGCAAGAACTTCGTCCCATGATCTCTGCTGGTGTTCCTGGATTTAAATGCTTCATGATACACAGTGGTGTTGATGAATTTCCTCATGTGACTGAAAAGGATCTGCACAAAGCCATGGCGGAGTTGCAAGGAACTGGAAGTGTTATGCTAGTAGGTTTGATTATGGTGATCATTTAAACTTATATCATGAAACATTGATATTTGTTTAGCATTCTAAAATTCACTCAAACCAAATTTAGAGCCATGCAGGGATACAGTGCATCACAGTCACATTAAGTGTAAAGCAGCAATCATTCCACTGGGTACCAATTCATTGCAATAACTTTAGTATTCAAGTTGTTATTTCAGCCCACAAGAGATGTCTCAGTACCAATCAATCAATCAATCAATCAATCATTTTTATATAGTATATTTCACTGTGCCTAAGATGAAAATGTGTATATAGTTAATTCAAACTTTAGTAAAGATAGTAACTAATGTTTTTATATTGTTCCTTTGGTGTTTGGAACAGAAAGGTTAGGTAATGTCTTAGCACTTACTGCCTACTAAAGTAAGATTAGTTTACTCTAGTTCTAACTTCTGGCACTAAATAAATTCATGTCAATGTAGTTTTTGCAGTGGCGGACCTTCAGGGCCTGCAAGGCCTTCTCTGCTGGCCTAAAAAATTATCTGAATTACAAACTGATGTTAATTATATTTTGTCCATGAATACTTATTAAATAATTCCAAATAGTCTGTCCGCTTCCTTTCATAGCTTTTCCAATGGTTGTGCTGCTTCCAGACATGTATTTTCGTATTAAAGCATTTAACCAATCACATTTCAGCCATCATTTGTTGCTAGGCAGGGTCAAAGTCAATGAAGTCTGCCCGGAGGCCTTCACAATCCGTTCTGCAGGCCCTCTAACACAAAATAAATGTCGATTAAACTGTTGCTTCAACCAATCAGATTTTGAGTTGGTGTTACTAGGGCCCTCTAGCAGGTGTACGGCAACGTCACCGTATTCAGACCCGTTGATTGGATAGGATGGTGTAAGTATGCCATGGATGATTACGGCAACGTCACCGTATTCAGACCTGTTGATTGGATAGGATGGTGTAAGTATGCCATGGATGATTTTGCAGGAAAATCTCCCACTGATCTCCTTGACTTCCTTCATCAGAAAAATGGGGCATGGAGCATGGGGCAGCTGTACACATTGGTATGTTTGGCAGAGACCATTTCCGTGTCCACTGCTTCTGTCGAGGGGACGTTTCCAGCCCTAAAGCGAATTAAAACTTATGCCAGAAATACAACAGGGCAGGTTCGACTTTCAGCATTAGCTTCGATGGCGATAGAAAGGGACTTCGTGATGGAACTGAAGCGCACGGATAATCTGCTAGTAACTGAACTGTTTTTGAGGAAAGAGAGGAGGATGGATTTTGTTTACAAATAATCCGAATTTTTGGTGAGTAAAATGTTGCGATTTTCCTAAATAATATTGCAAGTTTATGAGTTATTATTGATGTTTATGTGTGTCACGGCTTTAGCGGCAGTAGAAAGGAACTTGTTCACCCCTGGTTTGTCTATTCAATAAAGGCATGTATTGTGGCTACAGGAGTTATCTATCTGCGATGCAACGGCTCTTTATACATGTATTTCTGCATATTAAGATGGTTTTTATAACCATATATTACTTTTTGAGGGGCGGGTTGATTCAGACGGAGCACTACTGAAGGCCTAGGTGGTGAAATGCACGGCCCGCCACTGAGTTTTTGAGTTACTTGAAAAGCATTGTGGTGGATGACACAATAAAGTAGAATTGCACATGGGCATGGGTAACAGAGGACAGATACAAACTAAAGCAAGAACCAAAGAAAATGAGTAAGACAGACCCTGAAGGTATGTCATCCAACCAAGGCAATCAGAAAGAGAATGCCAGAAAGTGGTGGGCCCAGCATTGTTTCTAGATGCACTGGATATCCATTAGAAAGACCATTAGCATAATTGAGAAGGACATGTGATCCAGACAAGAGCTGGTTAGTTTCCCCCAAGGCAGTCAGGGGGTGAAACACTTAACAATTATATGGGTTTTCCGACCCTGTATTAAGTGTGAAATGAACAGCCTTGACACACACAAAAGGGTTTGGGGCAACCACCCATGCATTGTCCTTGGCTGCAAAAGGGCAAATAGCACTCATGTGCATTGTTTTGAGTCCTGAACTGAACTGACTGGATGTTGAAATGATGGCAGCTTTAAAGGCCAAAACCAGAAGTGTTGTCCGTGGCCAGAACTGGAAGTGACCTCATCCGTGGCGCTGGAACTAGAAGTGACCTCGTCCGAGGTGCCAGAACCGGAAGTGACATTGTCCGTGGCCCCAGGAACTGGAAGTTACATTGCCGTGCCACCGGAACTGGAAGTGACATCATCCATGCCACCAGAATTAACGTTGTCCATGGCACTCACAACGGAAGTGACGTCATTCATGGTGCATCTGGTAGGTTTTCCCGTATCTGGCCTGCAGAGATAACAGAAGTAGGATTAGTACACCCTGCCACCTCCTGGCCTGGCAGGTTAATACCTTGACTTTGTCCGCTCAGCTTCCTCCTACTTGCACACGTGTGACATAAGTAAAAATGACCTTGGAGGAAAGCTAGAGTTCACATACTAGTACATCAATTGAAAGATATTATTTTCCTCCATAAAGTGGCTGTTGTAAGTCAAATATTGAGGAAACCAAAAGTACTGATCATCTGGTTCTACATTATATTGAACCATTTTTCTGTGTACATTAGACTTTCAACAAGGTAAGGTAAAATTATTATTATCCAGAACTCTGTGGTACAATGTAAAAAGATTTATATATACTACATGTATTAAAATCTGTTATTAACAGCAAAATATATATCCTTTTGCTTTCTAGGCATTGTTAAACTTTGGGTTATCTTTTTGCACTGATTCAAACAGAAGATCAGGGGACTCTTGCATAAAACCTTGCTTAAATTCCATATTAATATTTTGCTTGGGCTTGAAAGGTAAAAATGACATACAAAAAAAATTATTTTTATAATATCGTACATATACCAATTGCCACATCATGTTCCTTTATAAATCTCAAATCAATTTAAAGCTATGTGTGTGTGCACATGCTTTTATGCACTCCCTGTCACCTCCTTCCAGTAATCATGTATGGCTTAAAAATACCTTTTTTGAATATACAGTACGTGATCTAATCACCATATTAATTTGACCATGTTCCTAAATGACATCTTTACCACAAATTACAGGAGAACTCAGAAAATGAAACTTCAGTGAATACAAATTTAAGATATTGTTGTCTGAAGTGGAGAACCACAAAAACATTTTTTTCCTGGTCTCTCTGCAGGAGTCACAAATAAAAAAGCCAAGAGTTGAAGCAAGTAACAGCAGCTAATTTGAGAGCAATACACCATTATGCAGCGCCAAGACCGTGGCCAATGTCATGGGGCCCACAAAACAAGTGTTGACCAAGGAGGTGTTGCAGACGCACGAAAAATGTATTCAGGCATTAATGGCTTGTTTCAAACACAGAGTGAATTGGTACAGGCTGTATTTGTAGGACTGCAAGATATTAAGAGCATTCTTATTAAACATGTAAAAAATACATTTATATTATTTAAATACATGCAAGTCTGCTTAAATTTGACATACGACCTCCAAATGTCTTTGAATTGCCATTGTGTTGATGTCATGAGGGATAGGGTCTGGATCATTCATGTACTCATCTTGGCCTATCTCAAGTGACAGAGGTAGTCCATGTTTCTGTGCTGCGTTCTGTAGTACTGTACAAGCCATAAAAATGTAGCAAGCCTTTGTGGGACTGAACAGCAGTGTGCAGCCCAATGAGTTCAAAAACCACCATCTACCTTTTAACAAACCAATGGTCCGTTCTATCAATGAATCATATGCTGGAGTGCCTTTCATAGCCTCTCTCTTGTGGTGTACCAAATAGCACCTGAAAGAAAGGTTATGCAGGTTGTTTGTAATGTAGTAATCTTAATTGCAATCTGGTCAATTAGCCTTCTTTACCAAAAACGCAAACATCACACACAGCATGACCTTGAAGTCTGCTTCCCAGTAATTTTATAAAATAAGGCAATCGTGGAATCAGGTAGACCACCGCTCAACAACATTAGTCAAACACATTTGAACATCATATATTAGTTATATAGCAAATTCATTCTTTGATGTTCCCTTTATTGCAACATGTATGCAGTTAATCACACTGATTACCTTAGTGAAATCAGCATTCACTGTAAATGGCCTTGTGATCTCAGCTTGTTCACCTTCACTGCAAGAAAACTGGATATGTATGGGTAACATTTTAATTATACAGTCCCATACAGATGATACGACATGGGTCACTGAAAACACGGGTCTCTGTATTGTAGGTTCCAATTCAGTACACAACTCCAAGACAATGGCTCTAAGAAGTGTAAATCAGGATATAACCCAGTCATCATCATAAGCCAAAAAAATCATCATGATTTCTGAAAACTTCATACTTGTGTAGTCTGCCACTGGTTATATCCTCCAAAAGAGCTAACATTATCATTGCTTATTTTGTCAAAAAACACACAAATTCTGTGCCAGAAGTCCTAAAAGCATTAGCAGATTTTCAAAAGATATCTAGGCTTAAAATCAATTTGAACAAAAGCGTGCTTTTTCCAGTGAATTCTCTAGCACATAGTAGCGGACTGGACACCTTCCCATTTATTTTAGCAGATCAGTTTAAATATCTAAGGGTAAATATTACAAGTAAATATAAAGCTCTTTTTCAAAAAATTTTGCTCTCTGCATGGAAAAAATGAAACAAGATGTGACTAGATGGCCTACCCCTCCACCTTATGTTAGCAGGGAGAATCATCATTATAAAGATGACCATTCTTCCCAAGCTGCTTTTCCTATTTCAAAGCATCCCCATATACATTAATAAATATTTTTTTAAAAAATTAGACTCATTCATATCTTAGTTTATTTGGATTTCGAAACATCCACACATCCAAAGCACAACTCTACAACTACCTAAAGTAGAAGGGGGCATGGCACTACCCTATTTTCAATTTTATTACTGGGCAGCAAATATACAAGCTATAAAAACCTGGACATTGACACAAATTGATGAATATCCGCAAGCCTGGTATGCAATAGAAATAAAATCTTGCAGTATTTCTTAATATTACTTGATCTGTGCCCTAATTAATACTAACTATCGTCATTACATTAAAAACCCAATTACCCTTCATTCTCTCAGAATATGGAACCAATGTAGGAGGCACTTTAAGACAGAAAAACTTTTATCTGTTGCTCCTCTACATAACAACCACCTTTTTCCACCCTCTCAAACATAAACATTATTCAATGTCTGGAAAATGTCTGGGATTAAAACACTTAAGAGACTTGTACATAGATAATGTCATTGCATCCCACGAAAAGTTACGCTTCAAATACAACTTCTCATCAACACAATTCCTCCACTACTTTCAAGCTAAAAACTTTGCTAAACAGAACCTGCCCAATTTTCCTCACCTTCTACCTTGTTATACTCCAGAATAATTATTGATCAGGCTTGAAGACTCAGATAGCATATCTAAAGTTTATATAAATATTTCAAAGTCTCTTCCTTTCAAAGACCCTAGAGTACATTGGGGAAAGAATCTGTCACTCAATACTTCAGAACAAGAGTGTAAGGCAGCCATGCACAGAATATACTCAAGATCCATATGTGCAAAGCATTCAGTCATTCAACTTAAAATCTTTTATTGAGTGCATTTATTTTGTTTAAAATTGTCCAAAATGTTTCCAGGGCAAGATTCGACCTGTGAACGTTGCAATCTATCTCCAGCCTCACTGGGCCACATGTTTTGGAGAAAAATCTTTGCATGCCTATCAGACAGCCTCAGTGTCACAAACACTCCTAATTCATTAACAGTTGTGTTTGGTGTACACCCAGATGGCCTTAAAGTGGAGAAAGACAAACAAACTGTACTTTCCTTTAGTACTCTACTAGCATATAGACTTATCTTGCTCAACTGGAAGAATCTCACCAGCACTCTTAAGTGGGTAGCCAATGTTCTGCACTACTTGAAATTAGAAAAAATCAAATTCTCACTTAAAATATCCATTCAAACCTTTTAAAAATATGTCAGGATCTAATCAATAACATTTTAGAATAAGCTTCCATTTTGGGGAAGAGGATAACTTTCTTTTCTAGCTGCCTTTTTTATAGAGTAGCTTCGGTTGCTGGCTCCTCTCTATTTCTCTTGGGTGGGGATCGAGTTTTGCTTTGATTTGTTAAATTTGACTTGACTGCATAGAATGTTATCTGTTTCTAATCAAAATAAAAAAAAAACACAGCACACACTTTTTATAGACAGGCTACACACTTAGGCCATTAACAGTAAGAGTATGCTTTAGATGTTAATACCAATATTGAAGACAGCTGTATTGAGAGAATATTTCTGTTAACTGTGACAAAATTAGTTCAAGAATATTGGAATGTGACTGATGCATCATTGATATGCACAACAAAATGATATTCTCCGTTAACTTCATTGTTGTTCTGTCTGGAATCACTAATATGCCAACACCAAAAAAGTCTAGACAGGACTCACAGATGGCCTACATTTGCAATTATATTAAGATAATTTTCATATTAAGTTTATGTTTTATAAATCCTGCTTTTTATGTAAGAATGGTTTACACACATTTCCAAGTGTAAGCATGTTTTATACTTGAGACCCCAGATAGCCATTCTTGCTAACATAAATTCCTGACTCTGGCCTTACATGTATTGAGCTTGTGTGTTGATACAGGCATTGTGAAACTGATTTTCAGCAAATGAAGTTAAGAACACTAAATTAACAGTTTACTTTTTGAATGTTCTCACCTTTGTTTGGGCACTATTCTTTGGGCAGGAGTATGCAGAATGAAATACTCTCAGCTCTATCAGTTGACCTGCCCCATCTAAGTTTGAGTAGTACTGACGAAATCAGTCCTTTCATTTTAATGTCAGATGATAGGCAGAGTTGATAGGCAAAAAATCCTGTTTTCTGTAAACAAAAGTTATTTTTAAAATCTCTAATACTTTTTAAATGTGGGGAATGGCTGATTACTGCAACAATCCAACTACAAAAACTGGATTTATAAGTAAAGTGAATCATAACATTTAAAAACAACATGGCCAAAGCACAAATATTTCTTAATACCTTTTTAGCTCGATGTAGCAATAATTATAATTGATCATTCTTTCTATATTAAATTATATTGTAAATAGCCTACATAGCTTTAACAAGTCCAATTGCTCATTACTGAATTTTCTCTGTTTCTTATAATAGAAGGGACATTTGGGAGCAGAAACAATATATTAGATCCTATTTGGAAAAAACAGTACTTGTCTCTGGTTGGGATGAACTACAGTTAGACTTGTAAAAGGACAAACTCTATTTAGTTAACCACACAGGTGTGTAAGAAGAAAAATCAAAAACCAGGAAATTAATTGTTGTTAAGCAAAGCAAGGGCCAAAACCACATAAATATATGTTTCCTTTTGCGTAAAGGAGAGTTCAAAAATTAAAGTCAAAGAACCGAACCTGAGATCAATTGCAAGAAAAATGGTAAGGAACATTTGCAGTCGCCAGAGTATCCACAAACTCGAACAGGGAAGTCTCTGTGGCATCTGTTTATATGTTATAAGTCTGATGACATCATCTGATGCAACATTCAAGGACACCCCAACAACTGCAGCTTGCATCTTAGCAATGGGATTACAAAATGGTGATGTACATAAAAAAAAAGCAGTCACGGGAAAAACTCTAAAACAAAATGATATAATGTTGCAGCTGACAGAAAATGACTTAAAGTATTGATATTTGAAAAATAACTTTGCACCATCAGGAACAGGAAGAAAAAGTTAAGAAACACAGAAAACATGAAATAGTAATGCTGTCACAACACAGATAAGCTGTGGTTTATTTGTTTCATGTTTGTTCGTTTGTGACATTTTTTTCTTTTTCAGTTCATACCTCCCTGATATTTAATTATTTGAGTGAAATTCTTATGTTTGTACTTTTTGATCTTTTGACATTATTCTGGGTGCAACTTTTGCAACAATAACACTTGCTTAGTGTTTCATTATAGAAAATAGTGGTTCTTTAAAACATTTTATCATACCAGCTTTCATTAAGTGACCAGATCTAATTTTTGGACCAGTTACATCCTAGTTAACTCACAAGTCTAAATATGTTCTGTGTGCTCAGAAACAATCAATTAGATCCTAATGGAAGAAAAGGGCACTTGGGCCAATGAGAGCTGGGTGTACTCCAGCTCTTTTGTTTTAACAAATGCACTATTTAAGAGAGCACAGCTTTCACTTCACTCAGAAACACTAAAGACATTGTGAACTATGGGGCAAGGCTTTTAACTAAGATTGTTTTGCATTCTGCCTGAGTCCTCAGCAGCTGGCAGAGACTGCTTATCTTTCTGTTTCATAATGCTTAAAACAAGTTTAATTTCTTGATGGTGAGCAATTTTTATGTTCTTTTCTGTTATATGTGAGTTTATAGTTTCTTTCCATGGTTTAAGCAATTAATTGCGATATTCAAACATTTGTACGATTCCTATTAGCAGTATTCACCCCTTCAATGTTTTTACATTTTATTGTTGTAAAGCATTGAATTACAATGGGTTTCATTTAGCTTTTTTGACACTGATCTACAGAAGAGATTCTTTTAATGTATTTTCTTTTATATTTGTAATTACTTTAGACCAATTTGCAGAGATGTGTATTCACTTTGACTCTTTCTGTTGATTGATACTTTTTAGGTGAATATTTTGGTAGGCACTGTATATATTCTTAGTAATGTACCAATGCCAGTTTCTGTATACCCTTGTTCCTTGTAGTCTTGATGATTTACTCTTTCTAAATAGGTAAAGCATGGTTTGAAAATGAAATGGATGGATGGATGTCTGTTATATAGGATTTTTTAAAAATGTTTTATTAATTTTAAAATGAGACATGAATCACTGTCACACACATTAATTTTTTTTATTTGATTTTTACATAATTCACTCCACAAAATAAATAATAAATTATAATAGATTAATGGTCTTTAATTACCTTAGTTTCCAGTCTGGACATGGTCGGCATAGATTTTCCACTTCTTACTTACGACATCTTAAAGACATGCAAGTTATGTTGACCTGTATGTCTAAATTGGTCCATTCTCAGAAAGTGTGAATGCCCTGCCTTCGACCAGCATCCTGTTTTAGAGTAGGTTTTAATGTTGCACATGGTTCTGTCAGGAAACACTTCCATGCCTGACCCTGTATTTGACAATGGACATTCAGAAGATAAAGGGAAGTATATACCTTTTTCTGTATATTTAAAAGTTTGAAGTGCCAGAAAGTAGCATTTTGTTCTGAGACAGGAGCAAAAACTGATGAGTGTATGTTGGCAAAACATACAGAACAACTCTGTAGAAATCTATAAAGTTTACAAAACACTAGTACAGATGAGTAAGATGTCTTTGCTTCTCCTTTGTAGTTCCATGCGGAGTTGGAGCTTGAAGATCTAAAACAGACTGGGAAGAGCAAAGCAGGTGTGTCCTGATTTATTCAAAACTTTAAAAACCTAACTAATAAGGCATTTTTGGAGCATATACTGTATCATGCAATAAAAGCACACATAGTCATGTTGTAAGCAACTTGAACAGACTTTACTACTTTTTGCAAAACAAAATACAGTACACTTCCATTTCCATTTCTGCTTAAGGGTCTCTTATTTCTCTGTGCCTGCAGGTGTCTCCAGCACTACACACCTCTTCATCTTCAGATTTCAGTTCCATAATTTAAGCTTCACCATAGATTATTTACAATTGCATACTTTCAAAGTACATGAAGTGTGTTTCCTGAATTAAATTTACTTCTTCTATTAATGACATCATAGGTAACCATGTATATGCCATATCAAAAGGAACAAAACTTATGCCTAGGTGTGGAAAGCCCTAACATAGAGATAAGAAGGGAATTGTATCTGATCATTTCTTACTACTGTCTGCCTTTCAGCTGATCTGAACATCTCCTGACTTGTTAGAGTCAAAGCTGCTGTTGATGAGTGCACAATTGCAGCCTCTCATTGTTTGTTTGGTTATGCCCAGGATGCTGCATCTGGAATTTTAGATTGCTTGTTCAAATGCATTTGGTACCCACTGATTAACCAGCTAAACATGTGATGACCTTCTTTTTCTGTCTTTCACTATAGAACATGTCCCTTTTTTATACCACAGTGTACGGATCAGTCTGAAAAGTAGCAAATTTGCTGTATCTTGATTACTTTAGCAGAATCTTGTGTCCATTCTGAGTTTTGCTGCCTCTAACTTTTCTTAATTTTTCTTATCTCCTTTCTACTTCTTTCTTTTATGGCAGCATCTGGTAAGGTGAATGTCTGCTGCACATGTCTATAAAGCTGCTGGTAATAATTAATTTATGTTCTGTAAGTATATACAGATTTCTTATGTGAGTCAATAAGAATTTCTATAGTTATCATAGGGTGAAGGCTTGTGGGGCAGTGTGCTTTGTAAAGATGCATATGTGCACTTCACCAAATACTGGAATAGCAAGAGGATACCTAATTAGTTAAAGCAGTGAATCAGTGGAAACTCTAAACTTAAAAATTAATTTTACATTTGGCAGACTGGAGCCATTACAGCCATCTCTCAGTTCTTGATGTCTATCTTAGATGATCTGACGTGGTTGGTGATCTGGTACCATAGCATAATCTAATATAGCAAGAGCCTTTTTGAGACTGTAAATAGTACTTCTTTTAGTCAGACAGCATGTGGCTGCCAAAAGTTATTTTCTTCCCCTGTTAACTCAGAATCATTCCAATTCCTTTCGTTAAGGTCACAAATAATATACTACTGAGATGCTTTAGTGCAAAAAGGAGAGCTGGGATATGTCTCAATTAGAACCAAATACACTGCAGGAAGTAAATTGTTAAGGAAGCTTAATTGGACAAAATAATGTCATGACCAACTATCTTGTAAAAAAAAGAACAAAAAAAGCTTGTTTAAACATTCCAAGGTTTTAACAGTGATGTACAGACAAAAAACTAAAGACAGAAAGAACTTTAAAATTACTGTCATTCAAAATTACTAACTTGATAAAAGAAACTAAATATCAGAACTATCTAGATTTTGAAGGAGCTTGTTTCAACCTCTGATTCTGCACAGTCAGCAGGACACCTGCAATAATACTCAAACAATTGTAAAAAGGCAAATAGTACTGAAGTACAAAACACATATAAAATACTGCTAAAAATACAAGGAAAATAATGTTCAAAAATATTCAAATACTGATGAAAAATGTATTTCAAAATATTTAGACAACTAAGTTATGAACATAATCTGGCTTTTCTATAACAGATCACATGCACTGGCCATCCTTCCAGGGCTCCTTATACAGAGTCCCAAATTGGCCTCCAAGATCATGTGACTACATCCTATCACATCATTAGCTGTCAGCCTGCTTTGATCCTAACAAATAATTAGGACATGCCAGCAAACAAAATAAAAGATAAATTAATGATTAAATTTCATCAGTTTGAATATGGGAAAAGCTCAGTTTGAGAGAATTTGATAAGAGATTAGTAGAGATCAGCTAACATCTTTCTGAAAGAGCTTGGCAGGGGATTATTTGAAAATAAGCAGCGGTCAGTAACCAAAACATTTAACCAGAACACACTGTCAAAAATCATAAAATATACAATGTATAATTAATTAAAGACAATGCACATCATCTATGCAAACTAACTGGAGCACACAAAAGCAATGAGCACTCAAACAATTCTGCATTGTGTGCAAACAAAGCAAGCAATAACTGAACAAACATCATAAAGATGGCATCTGGTTCAATAATCAGAAAAGCTGACAAACTCTCCAATATTTCAAAGCTCCTTTCATTGGAAAAAATGTTTGCTGCAACACTACACAACTTTTTCTAAGTTCATGCATGTCTTGCTCATTAATGCATGTGACCACAATGATAGTGGCAGTGATCTCTCAATGGTGGCACCATCTTAGAAACCTGCGGTCTGTTCCAGAAAGAGAAGTCATGCATCTCAAAATGAATCCTGGAGTAAACATCTGCCAGGAATACTATGTCTACAATTGCCATACAGCAAGCTACCTAAATAAGCAAAAGCAAGAGGATAAACGGGAATTTAAAAATTGTTTAAGAAGTGCTTTTGTCAATCGTAAAAGCCATTGCCCAAATTTTACTATAATACAATACACAAGTAATATCATTGCCATATTCAATTACAGTACCCCAAAACTGAAACTGCATGAATAAGCATGTTAGTTTTTTTCAGTAGAGCGGAGTCTTCACAGGTTTCTACTTTAAAAGGTGAGGGGCTTCGCAGAAGGGATTAAGGTGAGGAGCTTGTTACACTGGCAAGTCTGTTATCAGTCATGATTACACAGAAATGCCGCAGATGTTTAAATTCGATTGCCTTACCTGTAACTTTGAAATCCATGTTTGGTTGTGGGTATTTATTTCAGTCTATGTGTGTGCATGTGATTGTGTGTGTTAGGTTCACTTTTGCTGTCATTTTGTTGATATGTGTGTGGCCTGTAGAGGGCGCTCCTGCCCCCCCAAACCTGACACAGACAGATGCAGGACACAAGTTCAGGGCACATTTATTATTTTTTCTTTGTTTTCCTATGGGAAATGCCTTCCCCCGTTTCCCACCTGTACAGCACAGTTAAGTACAACCACAGTGCAATTTTCTTTCTTCCTTTTTCCTTCTCTTCTTTCTCTCTCTCTTTTCCTCCACTCCTCCTGGCAAGCTTTGTCTTCTCCCTCCCGACTCAGGCTCCCAGAGTAGTGGCTGCTGGCTCCCTTTATGAGGCACCCAGAAGTGCTCCAGTTGTTCGTTGGTCTACGTCCGGGTGTGGCGGAAGTACTGCAATCAAGGGCTCAGCTGCAACTGCAGCACCCCCTGATGGTGTCCACGGAACCCAACAGGGCTGCACCAAACTCCAGCTCCCATGGAGCACTGTGGGAGTCTGAGGCACTGCTGCAACCCAGGGGGGCTACCACCTAGTGCTCCGTGGGAGGTAATGCAATGGATACGCTCCATCCCCCAGTCCTTCCAGGGTAGAGGCATGCTGGCTGGGCAAGGGCCTTGGCCGTACGCCACACAGTGATATTTTGAATGTCATGGAGAAAGCTGTCTCTCTATTATAAAAAAAATTATGGAAGGCTTGGAAGGAGACAATACGTGATCTTCTCGGAAGACAATCTGACGTCCCGCAAGAGACACTTTAATGTCACAAGGAGAGCTGTTGTACAGGCTTTTAAATGATCAACGCGCAGTGCGACAAGCAGAACATACAGCAAGGCAGCAGTAGCAGAAAGACAGCAGCTGATCAGACCGCATCTTCTCAGCCTGCACTCATTAGCCAACACCCCCCCTCCCCCTTGACAACATCAGCAGCAGAGACGCAAAGTGGCTGGAGTGTAGCGCACCCAGGAGGGTGGGATGGGATGGGGTGGGCAAGCAAAGCAAGCAGGTAGTATTTAAAAAAAAAAAAAAGTTGGGGATGTAAAATGGCAACTTTCATGCAGACACTTCTCTGGGCATGACAGAATGTCTGCTTATGTTTCTCTTATCTGGTTACAGTCTCATCTCTTTTGTCTCTCTTGTCTGGATATGTTTCTCTTGACAGAATTTGGCAAAGGAGCTGTGCTTCAGTCAATTGTTTGTTCAAGAAATGGCATGACATTTTTAAATTTCACTTGCTTTTTCTGCTTCTTAAGTAATGCAGGTGATATCAGCATTTGTGGCAGAATATTTACAGCTAATCTGTAATCTTATGATTGAATGCTCTGCTCCTTAATTTTTGAGACTGCAAAGCATTAATTCTTCGTGTTAAACTTGCACTTTTGCATTTTAGTTTCAGGGCATTGGTTGCCCCAGCAACCATCTTTCTTTCTGGAGCGGACAAATCCTGCGTCCGTTCCAAAAAGCGGCATTAGCTGCATTTCTGTCCTCACAGATCACATAATTCTGGCTTTATCTGTTCTAGAAACACAAGTGTGGCTAAATCCAGGATTTCTGGAACAGAATTAGCCTGACATTTGTGAGTCCCAACCTACTTTTAACAGGATTTCATACTAGTCTTGCTTTCAGGAACTGACCCCCTGGAAGACGGGAGATTGTCACTCCAACAAGCAGGATAAAAGCAAACAAATGATACAACGCAAACTCTAAAGTAAGCTGACACTCAGCTGGCCTTTGAACATTGCATCTATGAGGATGACATTCACAATGACATAAATTTCAGTATCGTAGCCGAAAGATGCAATTAGTTTAGAAATCTTCAAATACTGCATTCACTGCACTAATTAGAGTATTTATGATGAGTGCAGTCCATAAACTCCATTTACCTGATTTCTGATGTCACATTTCTCCATACTGCGGATTAGCCTTTTCTTTCATAGACTGTGTTATTGTTTTGCATTGTTATATTATTCTATATGAATCTGTTGTGAATGTCTAGAAGCAGTTGGTGAATGATTTAAAGGTATCTCTCTCTCTCTCTCTCTAAAACACTTTGAGTCACAGATTGTAAAATACCAAGATGTAGACTGAAATATCTTCAACTTTAACTTACAACCCAAAAGGGTCATTCATATCATCTGACTGTTTAAGTTGGCCATCTACCTGTTTCCAGTAAATGACACTGAAATACCTTTATCGCAGTTCCAGTTTCCAGATAGTTGCCATTCAATGAAACCATATCAGCACTTCCATTTTATTGCTTGCCAATGCCTGAATCTTATCACCATTTATACTGCAGCCTACGTATTTATTCCAATTCAAAAGAGAGGCCTCTTTACCTCACATTTCATGATTTCTCAAAAATACTGGTGGAATGGTGGAAAGTCTTAAAGAACTTGATAAAGGCGGATAAATGTTGCCAGTTAAATATATTTTATAGAAGTACCTTTGAGTAAAGATTACATTTCGACAGCACTGACATTTAAAAGTCAAAAGCGGTCACAAAATGGTTGAAGACTGTGGCTATTCCATATGACCTGGAAAAACTGAGTGAAAGATCAGTGCCCTGGGACCTACATTTTGATAGGGCTAGTGCTGACCTTTGATTCAGTGTTTTGGAAATCAGCTTACCTCATCATGTTTCAAATGTGAGAGAAGCATAAAAAAGGAGGCAAGGTTAGATTATTATGAGACACTAGAACTGAGAATAAAAAAATATTTTTTAAAGATCAAAAGAGAAATTGAAAAACCATTGCTAGAGAAGCCAAAACAAGAAACCAATTTTTCAGATGCCAGAAATATAACTTTGACACAGCAATACACACTACATAATAAATAACCATTATTTACATACAACAATATTAACAAAATTTGCGTTAAAGCAAAACAAACACATGAAAAACAATACTTCATAAATAACAAATGATAATAAACAATAAAATAAAGACAAGCCAGAGAACAAACCCTGGCTATAATACTACATGTTGAATATTCTCAGACTATATATGAGACCAAAGCTATAGTATCATGTGCAGTTTGGTTCACCATGGTACAAAAAGAGATATAGCAGCACATGAAGTTGTGCAGAGCACTACAACCAAGTACATCTCAGATTTAAAGAGCATATTCTACATTATTAAGCTTGGAGTTAAACGTCTTTAGTGTGGAGTAGATGAGGCTGTGTGAAACCTAATACATTATTTTAAAAGTCTCAAATGCAACAATAAACTGGATACAGCAGATTTACATTTCTATACATTTATATATAGTAAATGTATTTAGGAATTTGGCCAGGTAACACATCTTTACTTCACAAAGAGCTATGGAAATCTAAAATGAACTACTGTGCCATGCAGTTGAAGCAGAAACAAATCTTGATAACTTTTAAAAGGTGTCTGGAAAAACCTAGCTACTGTATTAACTAAGTAAATGAGCTTGATGGACTGAATGGTCTATTCTTGTTGTCAAACTTCTTATGTTCTACCATCTTGAAACAAGGTGTAAACACCGTTAGGGCAGTGAAGGCTGTACTGTTTGTAATTTAGATCTCTTTAGTTTGAATGTTGTCAGATTAACATTTACAGCAATGCACATGGATTCCCATTCTCACAGATACAGTCCAATGCAACAAAAGATCAACTGGTAGTTGAGTCATGGCAACTGGACTTCTTTCTTGTTAGGTAGATACGTTTCACTGCTCAACCAAGCAGCTTCGTCAGTCTGAGGAATGTTGTTAGAGAACACAATTTTATCCTCCAGTTTAGTTTCACTTCACACCTGCCCGTTGAGTAAAACAAAGGAAGGGGGAGATGTGGGCAGATGTAACCATCACACCTTTTTTAACAGCCCCTCCTACTCCCATAGAGTGGGTTGTTAAGAGTGGTCTACCTGGTGTAGGTGTGAATTGGGTGTGATTTTCCTGGGGATGGATGAAAGGGCAGCATGATAAATTGAAGACAGGTTATGCCTAAGGCCTCCACCTCTGTTGAGTAAGGGTTGATTTGCACATGCAAAGCTTCCCTCACCCCTCTCTCAAACCACTTGTCTTCTCTATCCAATATCTGGACGTTAATGTCCTCAAAAGAGTGTTCTTTGTCCTTGAAATGGAGGTACACAGCTGATTCCGGCCCTGAGATGTTACTCCTTCTGTGCTGGGCCATCGTCCTGTGTAGTGGCTGGTTGGTCTCTCCAATGTACAGTTCAGGACACTCTTCGCTGCATTGAACGACATATATTACATTGCTCTTCTGTTTCGGTATCCAGTCTTTGGGGTGGACGAGTCTCTGTCTCAGTGTGTTAGTGGGTTTAAAGCGGACAGGTATGTGGTATTTTCCAAAAATCCTTTTTAACTTTTCGGACACACCAACCATGTATTGAATAACCAGGTTCTTCCATTGGTCCTGGTACTCCAACTGTACCGTTGTCCTTTTCTGGAACAAGATACTGCCTTGTTAAAGGCCCACTTGGGATATCCACAAGTCTTAAGGGTTGTCTTCAGATGCCTGTTTTCCTTCTTCTTAGCTTCTGAGGAAGTGGAGATGTTCTCTGCTCTGTGGTGTAGAATCCTGATGACTCCTAGTTTGTGTTGTAGTAGGTGATGTGAGTCAAACAAAAGATACTGGCCAGTGTTGGTGGGTCTTCTGTAGATTTCTATTCATAGCTTTCCCTCAGTGCCAATGATGATTGCACAATCCAGGAAAGCCAGCTGGTTATCTTTGGAGTCTTCCCTGGTGAATTATATATTAGTGTCCACTGAGTTAATGTGGTCTGTAAAGGCCTGTACCTCCCGGATCTTGATCTTTACCCAGATGTCATCAACATAACTGAACCAGTGGGTCGGTGTCGTCCCTGGGAAGTAGTTGAGTGCTTTCTCCTCCATTTCTTCCATGTACAAGTTGGCTACAATGGGTGACACTGGGGAACCCATGGCACAGCCATGTTTCTGTCTGTAAAAGTCACCTCTGTACGAGAAGTAAGTGGTGTTCAAACACAGATCCAAAAGCAAGCAGTTTTGATCTGGGTTAAGGTTGCTCCTGGTTGTGAGGGTGCCGTCTTCTTCCAGTCTCCTCCTTACAGTTGTTAATGTAGCAGTGGTGGGGATGCTGGTGAAGAGAGATGTGACGTCAAAGTACACCATGGTTTCATCCGTATCTAGTTTCAGCTCCCTGATCTTGGAAGCAAACTCCTCTGAATTGTGGATGTGGTGGTCCATATGTCCAACTAAAGGTGCTAGGATTGTGGCTAGGTATTTGGCAATGTTGTAAGTGACAGAGTTAATGCTGCTGACAATGGGTCTGAGGGGGGCTCCTTCCTTGTGTATCTTGGGAAGGCCATAAAGGCAGGGGGTGGCCTCCCCAGGATATAAACGTTAATAGGTTTCCCTGTCAATGGGGTTTTCCATTTCAAGGTGTTTCAGGCAGTCTATCACTTTCTTTTTGTAGATGTTGGTGGGGTCCCTCTTCAGTTTTTCATATGTGTGTTTATCCTCCAAAGTGAGATTACTTTTTCATTGTAATCTGCAGTGTTTAGAACAACAGTGCATCTTCCTTTGTCTGCAGGCAGTATGGTTAAAGGACATTTTGTTGAAGGACAAAGGACACTCTTTTGAGGACATTAACATCCAGATATTGGATAGAGACGACAAGTGGTTTAAGAGAGGGGTGAGGGATGCTTTGCATATGCAAGCCAACAACCCCTCACTCAACAGAGGTGGAGGCCTTAGGCATAACCTGTCTTCAATTTATCATGCTGCCCTTTCATCCATCCCCAGGAAAATCAGGCCCAATTCACATCTCCACCAGGTGGACCACTCTTAACAACCCACTCTATGGGGGTAGGAGGGGCTGTTAAAAAAGGTGTGACGGTTACATCTATCCACATCTCCCCCTTCCTTTGTTTTACTCAATGAGCCTAATTAGGGCAGGTATGAAGTGAAACTAACCTAGAGGATAAAATTGTGGTCTCTAACAACATTCCTCAGACTGACGAAGCTGCTTGGATGAGCAGTGAAATGTATCTACCTAACAAGAAAGAAGTCAAGTTGCCATGACTCAACTACCAGATAATTTCACCTGGATGACTGAGAATCTTCACAGACAACAACAGATCAACTTTCCAGCTATTTTGACTCACATTCACTTATAACTTATTTGGAAACAAAATTACTTGAAAGTGGTTTTACAGACACAAAAACTAACTTTCACACTTATTTAACCAAATGCTAATTCATAGGCACTTACAGCTTTTACAACTTAATATTAACTTGCTAACTTAGCAGGCACGTATGTTAGTTATATTAGACAAATGACCTTCAGTTATATATATGCATTTTTCTCATGTACATTAATCTAATCTTGGCCAAAGTTAGGCAATGTTTAAAGCACTGTAGAGAACTCCATAATTTTCTAAGACAAAATGATGTAATACATTGCTTCAACGCCAAATTCCATTTCCCAGTTTAGCTGCAGTAAAGATCTAAATTTAGCTCTATCTACTGTCCCTTTCATTTGCCTAGCTACCTTCTGTTTATCTTGTATCACTGTTAGAAGTTAATCTGTGTTCCATTTGGATCTCATTCACTTGTAACGTGTGTCAAATATGCAGGCCATTTCTACATATACTGTCTCCACTTTGTCAGGTATGAGTGGTACAGCACATACAAGCGTATAGAATGTAAGTATTGTCTTGCAGAAATAAAAACTTAAGATTTCTATAATGCTATATCTAGGGTCTGAATCAATAAGCATACTTATAGACAAATTATTGCAATTTAATAATAGCAGTAACTTGGAGGACAATAAGAGGAACATTATTGACGTGTTTACATTATGAAGGTTGCCTTAAAATGGTTCTTTAATGAAAACACTAAGTATCTTGGTGTGTAGTATTACTTTGGGAACATTGAAAACTCAACTAGATGATATTTTTCAAAAGTTATGTAAACAAAAATTGACAAGATATTGTTGGGCTGAATGGCCTGTGCTCATGAGATTTCTCTTACATTATAGTATCTTGTGCATTTAAACTGTTTAGATGAAGCGTTAATACCTATTTCTGTCAACTGACTTTAAATCCCATACTCTGTAGAAATTTTACTTCTGCTCAAAAAATGTACCCATGGAATGTTGATAATAACAGGTTCTGCTCAGTGTTTATCAATCTAAGCAAGTACAAATGGAGTGCAGTCACAATGGTATTTTAGTTTGACATCCCCATTATTTCATTTTCAGCATATCTTTCAAGTCTGAAATTCACATATAAAACTATTTACACGTCTTCAACACTGCTCCAGCTTTCTAAAAAAGTAATTGAGAGTGCTAAATATCATCTTGTAACAAACAGAATGCATCCTGCAGAGGCAGGTCACCCTAGGCCAAGGGCAGTTATAACTTATATCAGGATAACCAAAAGTACACTTCTGTTTCTGGGTTCCTTCCTTGAAAACTTTCCCTTCTGTCTCAGCTCTGGCCTCTGTTAATCTATTGTCTTCCAGGCACCTGTTCACAATAGGCAGACATACAGTATAGTAGATAAAGAGATTGATTTTTCTTTTCCTAAATGAAGATAAGTTGTTTGTTGTATTTTTATTTTATAGTTTACAATATTTTATGTATTTACGAATGTATCCAATTAGTTATCTAAAAATGCTAAAAAAAAAACTTACAATAATAGTATGATAAAACAAAATAATAATTTTGCTATTTTACAGATCCTTGTGAATATTCCACCTTTTTGGATTCTAGGCCAGAAAACATGGAAGTGGAAGCTGTTCAGCAGGTCTGCCAGCTCTGTCTACGATACCAGTAAGACAATTAGGTTATATGTATTTGTAGAACTTAAATCTACAGCATCAATACTTTCAAACCAAAGCAGATGCAAACCTGTATAAGTTTTTAGTTTTAAAGTCAAATCACCTAGCAGACCAGATGTTAAAGGACACATTTCATATTAAATTCACTTTTATTGCAAATTATAGCGCTTCGCAGACTATGAAAAAATAGAATTACACAATTAAGAGTAATCAGCACATAAATACTAATTATTCATGTACAGCGCAGTAAGGAGTAATGAACAAACATTAGGTTATGTAATAAGATATGCTACAGGCCAGATGGCAATGGAGTTAGAGAAAAAGAAAAACTTCACTGCCATTCTGGATTTTTATAGGATTACAGCTTTGGGCAAATATTAGCCAGAGGGACATGGCTCCAGATTATTTATGTATGTATGTATTTATGTATGTTTGTCCTGTATGTGAATAGGTGTGCCAAAGTAGATACATTTATACATTGATGTTATGGTAAATATATTACAGGACCTTTGTTTAATTCTTCATCAAATTGATAGTGCTAAATTGACCCCGATGTAAGTGAGTTGGCCATGTTTAAGACTGTGATGGTATGATGGACAGCTGCCACAGCCAGGGTTAGTCCTTTCCTTCTTCCTAATGCTAATGGGATAAATGTCCGCTGTCCTTGACTTTAAGTAAATGGATGAATTGACATTTATTGCCGCTACAATTTACGTATGTTATAGGACTTTACTTGGCTTTTACGTTTTTGTATTTTTTTGTAATTTTTACTTTTTATCCTACAACATTCTGTACAATGCTTTTCATTTGACAATCTCTCCAAATGTGAATATTCTATGTTGTTTAATAAATGATGACAAACCCAATCCTAATGAATTTTCTTATCCAAGGAGATGCCAAGGATTACTTATTGTAATTAACGTTAGAGTGGGCTGTTGATCTTTGCATCCTTCATCAAAAGAAATGTGTTTTGAAGTGTATGAATGGAATGCATGTGTACACAGCAAATGTACAGTGCATTATAGTGTCAGTGAGAATTTTTGTATTTTATAGTTTACTAGCTGTGTTTTTCAAGTCAGTGAGCCTCAGTTATATTTCTGTTGGTAATCACATATATCAGAAATACTATGTAAAAAACTTTACATAGTAAAGTACTTTTCTTTATACAATATTTGTATTTTTCTTTTACCATGGGCTAATATACATAGTATTAAAAACCTTTCTTACTGGATCAGTTGCACAATATTGACTATGCTCACAGCCACAGAGCCTAGCAAATACTTTAGCTTTATAACACTTACTAAACACATCTTCTTTCAATTTCGACGAACTTCCCTTCTTTCACTTCACTTCTGCAGATAGCCTTCATTTGCATAAACTGGCACACCCCATTTCTCTGTGCAATCGCTGTCAGCACAGTGGACGAAAGGCAACGCAGTGCATTAGAATGTTCTGTGCTACAGTATTTTTAACGACAAATATCAACAAATAAAAAAAACGTGTTGGCTAGTTTTCTTTATCTACAATTTCACCAAATTTCAATCAAATCAGTCAAAGCATTTTTGAAATTTTTTGAATTTGACGCCTTCCCCATTTCCCATAGGCACAACAACACAATCCAAGCACAGCACAATGCACAAACAATAACTCTTCCTCTTTCTTTTCCTTCTTCTCTACTCCTTGGGTCAAGCTTAGTCTTCCTCCTCCCGACTCTGGCTCCCTGGTTAGTGGCTGCTGGCTCCTTTTATAAGGCTTACTTATTTCTGGCAGCAATTCTGGGTGTGGCAGAAGAACTGCCCATAAGGGCTCAGCACCTCCTGCTGCAGGACCCCCTAACTCCCCCCAAACTCCAACTGCCAACTGCCATGAAGCACCGCTGCAACACAGGGGGTTTGCCATCTAACGTCCTGGGGGGAGGTAACGCTCTGGCCATGCTTGCTCCCCCAGTCCTCCCAGTGTGGAGGCGCCCCTGCCGGGCAAAGGCCCTGGCCGCACACTACAACCCACTGTTCATTTCCATAAGAATTCTTTTTCTTCCACTGTTATAAATCATTTGAATTTTAAGCTCTTTATTTACAAAAAACAGAAGCACGCCTGTTTTAAGATATAAAAATGTAAATTAATAAATAATGCAAAACTTACCCACTTTCTCGAAAGCAACTCCTTTGCCAATATGCAAATTTACACTTATCATATTAGCATTCTGAACTGCTCTTGCACACTTTGTACAAGCAAAATTTGCACTTGCTACCAGAAGTCTACCCTCCATTTCACTACATCTTTTAAGAACCCATTTCAGACAACCCATGTATTGGCTGGATATTCTCTCAACATTCAACATCTCTACCACACATCCACCATGTGTTAATGTAACCATGTCTTCCACAATTCCTGCTGTGACACCTATATCATTGAGTTAGTCTTTCCTGCATATACTTTGAAACCTTTCACTCCTAAACTAGTTTTCCATTTCAGTGTCCTCTTCGATTTTGCTTCACTTAATGCCTTCAATATGAGATCTTCAGGAATCATGAGCTCCTATCACTTTGACAAAAAACAAAATGGATCTCTTACCACCATTCATGCTCTCTCATATATTAACTTCACCACAGACAAGCTAACCTCCCCACCTCTTGCAAAACCCTGTCAGACACCTTACCTGGATCTACAAATACATAATGTAGCTTCTGTCTCCTCCTCAGGAGCTTTTCCTGCATTTGCCTGATCAAAGATCACATCTGTTGCTCTCTTTCCAGGAAACCAATCATGTTAACTTTTATATACCTGCTTCTTTTCTCTACCACTCCATCAACCACCTTCACTAACTGTTTCAAATGCTTGATTTGACCCACACTGCAGTGGATGACATTTTCTTTTATATAATGGAATAAGCTCACTTCTTTCTAATCTTCAGGAATCTTCCATTCACATCCAATCATGTTCAACTCCAGACTGTCTGCTCCTTTTTGCATTTCTGACATCACACTCATTGGGCCTGCTGTAATACTATCGTCATCTTTTTCAGCTCTTTTGCAGCCTCCACTTTTGAAAAACTTACAGTTCAACTCATTCTGTTTTCTCATAATGAAAATGATTATCCTATTCATTTTCCTCATTCATCAACCTTTCCATATAATTCATTAAGGTGTCCTTAATATTCTTACTATCAATTATAATATTCTCTTCAGTATTTTCAAACAATTCACACACACCTAATAATTCTGAAACCTTATTCACTCTTGCTATCAGTGTGTCATGAAACAAGTAGGAGATATGAATTGTTTTGTTTAATCCTTTTAGGAGCGGCAAAACCTGAGATGCTCATGTTGGTGCGGTGGCACGCACATGCCAGATTATGATGCCATGCATACCATGCCAGCATGATTGTTGGGCGCCAGCTACACAATAGTCCGGTTGCACTGGATGAGGGTGTGTAAAAGGGAGTGGGTTAGTGCACAACGGATATAGAGAAAGAGAAAAACAATAAAAAAAAAAATGAAATCATGACAGAAAGCAATCTTCAACTCAGGGAGACATGAATGGTGGAGGATGAGGTGAGCAGCACCAGACTGCTGATCGATTTACAGGGAGCAGGGCAGAAGGCTGGAGGAGCTCCAATTGATGACTGTGCTCTTGGCAGCTGTGGGGCTGAAAAGGCAAAACTGATAAGAGGGAGAGAGATGTCACGGATAACGTAGAAAGGTCCTAATGTGGTGGCATCCAATATGACCAAGGAAGTTGTGGTGACCGAAGGAGGTGGCAGCTCCAGTTCCGTGGATACCGGCTGAGATAGTGGATCTGAGGGATGTGATGGGCTGCATTTATGGAATACCCATGGGTTCTGACAAGGACAGAAAATGACTGAGAAAGAAGAAAATTTATTGTTCTATCACTCCATTTGGAATTACTGTATTTGGAATATTCACACTGTTGTTTTTATGGAACAGCTTTATGTGTTTATTTATTTAATGTATTTGTAATTATAATGCTTTGCATGTCAGCATGGAATGCACTTTATTTTCTCCATGTTTTGAATAAACTGTTATTTATTTTTGTTAAGTAAGGCTTACTTGTTCACCCTGTCCATCCTCAGCTGTGACTATAGATATTTTGGGAAGCAGGTAGTGCAAATGCTGCTGGCACATGGGGCATCACAGAGTGTTTTAGCAGAGTTACTTCTCATACCCTCCTCCTTCAAGTTTCAGAGTTTCAGTGTTGGGATTTACTTCTTCTTTATTTTCTTCATGCCTCTGACTAAAAGCTCTCCTTCACTTGTGATGAATAACTTTCTCTCAGGCATCATTTTCACAATTTTCAACATATCCCAATTAACATTCCTCACCAACAGTCAGTCACACTTCTTACACCATGCAGATTCATATGTCCTTAGCTTGCTCTCCTTATTCTTAAACATTGTGTTGCACACAACCATTTCCATCAACTTACCAAACTCCAGAATCCTCTCATCTTCAATATTCCTTATAACAAAGCTGAAGCCTCCAATGACATCCTCATAACCATCTGAATGTGTGCCAACATGTCCATTTAAGCCACCACCCATTACAATCACGCCAGATGCCACCTCCATCAGCTTGTCTCAGAACTCCTCTTTTACTTCTTCACTTCAGGGAAATGATGTGGCATCTGCCAGCGTTCCATCTTACTAACTACAACACACTGATTCCCCTGTTCACCTCCACCATTTTGTCTGCCCATTTTTTTGTTACATGCACACTAACTCCAGCATTGCCGTCACTGTTCCTACATTGACCTATCACTGTTCTCAATAAGTACTGCTGCATCTTTACCTTTCCATCTTGTCAGGAGAGATGTACCCTACCTCTGTTCAGTACCTCTACAACTTTATCCAATCTCCCTATCATTCTCTGTAAACTCCAAGTTGCAATCCTTATACTCTTTCCTTTACACCCCTTCCTCACTCTCATTATTGTTCTTTCCACCAAACTGACACAGTGCATAATGTCTACGTCATCATGAACTGGGTTTCTCCTGTGTATTGGTGTCTGCACACCCCCCAACTCTGTCTTTGATGTAGGCATGTGGGAGCATACACAAGGTACTATTGGCTGTACACCAACTATTGTTTGTACCTCACCATGGAGATGCAGTATTAAAGCATAAAGTTTAAGGATGGTTTCTTTTTATGACACAGGGCAGTGACTTTATTATAATCCCATGCCGCAGAGTACAGTTGAATGCAGATGCAGTTGTGCTTGCAACAGTCAAAGCAAGGATAAAATCACCTGGAAGAAATTCTAGGAACTGTCTCCCATTATGACTTCTAAAACAGCTACCCTGGCGTTGAAGGGAAAGCTGCATGAGGAGTAGTATGCTTTACGGTAATAAGATATGGCAGATGAGGTAGAATCATAAAGCAAAGCTGGAAAGAACAGGGTTGAGAATGATCAGGTCTATATCCGGAGTTTCATGAACTTAAAGGAAGATAAACGCTGAGTTGAGCTGAAAAAAAAACTATGGTGGTCTTCTTAGTTCTAGTTGCACCTTACATTTTCTTATTTTGTTATTCTCAGAAACAATGTGTTTCACTAGATGAACAGTTGGTTATTTGTACTATCAGTTTGTCTTGTGCAGTTCTACTTTTCCAGTAAGATCACAGTTGTTCTTTGCAGAACAAAAGTCAACCACCATATATGTCTTGTTCTGTTCAACCAACAACAAATTTTCAAATAGAAAACAGAATGTTTTGTCATCATGACATTTTAAATGAAAGTTCTAAACAGAAGCCTTTTCCAAGGTTTGCAGAAGTGATATGACTTTACATTATAACCGACATGAATCCTTCAGAGGCTTATTTTCTGCAGGGATGCTGCTCACTGGAGTTTTTGTTTTCTTTTCTTCCGCTGTTAACTGGCCATATCTCAACAACAATGGATATACGCCATTTGAATAAGTTTGAAATTGCTTTGTTTACTATTCATTTAAATTAATTTCCTGTTTTATTTGTATACATTTTGCAATTTTGCTGTGAATTAGTTATAGTTGTCAACCTGCACTCAGTGAAGAGTGCTATATATAAAACTGTAATTGATAACTGATGAAAAAAAAAAAAAAATCTATGTTTATCAATCTGGTGGAGTGCCATGTGCTAGGGATAAGTTATCTCCATTAATGTTTCTCTTTCCAGACAGGCAAAGGAGCTTAGTTGCAGTACATTTTTTTGGTATATAGTTTATACTAATGCACCAAAGGTCCAATGGAATATTCTAAAAATAAACTGACATACCTTTAGGTTATCAGAAATTTATCTTGGCAGATGAGAACTTATAATAGCTGTGCAGTTTGACTAATTAGTACAGAAGCATAAATAAGAAACACATACTACTTAACTCAAAATCACTAAGAGCAGAGAATGGGTAATGTGTTACTCAGCCTAAAAATGATGTTAGATTCAAAATACCTTCATCATGAATTTCCAGTCATAGAAAGGTCCAATGTAACTGCAAAATGAGAATAAAATAATATTCTTAAACCCACTTAGTCCAGTCATTGGGTGCAAGGCAGGAAGAAGCTGTGAACAGGATTCCAGTCACACACACATCCATGCTCTCACAAGGACAATTCATAATCACTAATCAAACTACCACTTACAACTTTGATAATGTGGGAGGAAAACCAGAGTAGTTTAGGAAAGAGATATGGAGAATGTGCAGATTAAACACAGCAGTGTGAAGCCAAAATGATGAATCCATGAGGCAGTACTAACTGATGTGTAACTGTGAATATATAAATAAATGGCAATGTTTGATTTGTAGGGTCCGATGTCATATTGTTCACCTGTCTTCTGCAAAGGCACTGAGCATCACAGATGCAGCCCGCAAAGCGGGAGCTCCTTTAACTGTGGAAACAACTCACCATTATCTGAACTTGGCTGCTGAACACATTCCCCGAAGTGCAACTCACTTTAAGTGCTGCCCACCAATCCGTAGTCAAGTAAACCAGGTACAGAATCTGTTTTATATATTAAAGGTGTCATGGTGTTTGACCATTTATTTTAAGGTTTAAATCTGTGTAAAAATAAACTCACTGTAGCTCTAATATTAAAAATAAGTTTTGTTATGATGACATTACTGTTGTCAGAGCAGCCATGAAGTTAATATATGCATAGATCATTGTTTGTCCTTAGTGACTGTTTTTGAGCTGAATGTAATTTCATCCTAACCTCCTCCCACATTTTCCTTCCAACTCTGAATTAAGGTAAAGGTTATGTATGGAGCTGTAACTTTTGCAGTTTTTACTAACAAACAGCAAGAACAATTTGAAAGAGGTGTCCACATTGAATTTTTTTTTTTTTGCACAAATCAAGCAGATGACATAGATGTGAGGCATAAAAGTGTTCCTCATGATGATTTCAGGGGAGTTTTTTATTATTATTGAGTCACTGTAAAGGAAATGTTAATGACTCACACAATAGTTTACTGCACATTAAGTATCATACTAATTTCTAATTGTTGCCTTCAAGTTGTGGCATCATTTAACTTTCAGCATGCTTTGCTTTCTTCTTTCACTGACTGTGCGAGTACTTTTTTTTTTTTTAAACCTTTTAGCTTCAGTTTTCAGAGATTTATGGATTTCTGTTGTGGCAGGTGGCCGGGTGTGGTCATCAGCCGCCTGCCTATTTAAGGGGCCGCCTCCCTTCAATCAAGGCTGGACTCGGGTGAGGAGGTGGACGAGGTCGGAGAGGAGGCGGCGAGGAGAGGCCTGGAGTGTGAGAAGAGAGTGAGAAAAGAGAAAGAGAGGTGGCTAAGTGAAGCCTGGACTTTGGGAGACTGTTGGGGTTTGTGTGTGGTGGTGCACTTAAGACTTTGTATATAATATTAGTGTAAATAAACGTGTGGTGATGGCTGTAAATGTGTCTGCCTGTCTGTGTTCGGGCTGCGCTATTTCACACTGTCTAGAGTTATACTTGTGGTGTACAGTATATACTTTGACATGGTTTCTTCAATGAAAGAAAAATAACAACCAGAACAAATTGTGGATGCAACAGAATTTCCAAAAGGAAAAATGGGCATTTCTTGGAACTTTTGAAATCACCAGACTACCTTTGGTAAATCTCAGAAATGTCAGGCAGAGTACATGACAAATTTTGTTATTATCTTTTTCAAAAATAGTACAAAATGCAGCGTTGTCGTAAATATAGAACAGATTTTTGCCTTGTCTTTAACACTGTCCATCCTCTCTGCCTGAGAAATATGCTACTGAAATTTAGGGAAATATCCTTAAAGAGTCCTGGTCATGGAATACAGGACTATGTGTCAGGTATGGTGGTCGACAACACAAAAGCATCACAGAGAACTGCCCTATCTGTCTTTCTCCTCTTCATCTGTTTAACTAATTTTACGTATAATAGTGATTTATGCTGTCTTCACAAGCCCTGCAATAACTACCCCATCGTAGACTACATGAAGATGAGGATATAAACACTTTGGATGCATATAAACAGTAGACTGGATTGGGTGTACAACAAAGTCCTACTATCAGAAAAGCGGCTAGAGCAGACTCTTCTTTCTGGGAGACTCATGTATTTTAAACTGTACAACAAGTTTCCAAAATGATCTTCTCACAATCTATTCTTTCTTTTGTAACCTTTCCAGGAGAAACTGTGGCATGCACTAAAGGAAGCCCGTATTGACATGGTTGTTTCTGACCATTCGCCCTGCACTGTTGGTATGAAGAAACTAGGCACAGGCAATTTCTTGGAAGCATGGGGTGGAATTGCATCCCTTCAGTTTGGTAAGCCTGAATCCTGAATGAAACAATACCATAAACCAAATTCTGAGAATAATTTATAACAATAGCATCTGCAATTCCTGACATTGCTGTCTCTCATTAACATTTAAAAACATGTAAACTTGGGTATTAGTTTCAGTTTTAGCATGACATAACTTCAGCAGTGAATTTGCAAAATTGATCACTCTCATAGGTTTAGTCTGAGCTTCAAGACTGTCCAAAACACAATTTCATATCGATAAACTCAAAACCTATTTATTATTATTTTGTTATTTTTCACACTTTCACATAATTTTAAGATGATGCTACTCCAAATGTATAGAGTGTAGGAAATGGATGAATTCATGTATAGTTTAATTGAGGAAGAGTGCAGAGAAGAATAAGAAGAAGCAGACTCAAGTGCTTTTATTTGTACATTATATTCAAAATGCACATGTTAGGCTCTTTAACAGACATTCCACCTGGAGTATTCCTGAATACAAAAAAAGACATGCTGTATACATGGGAATGAAGATAAGAACAGAGCTTAACCTAGAAGTATAGCTCATGATGATTGACCTCCCTGCTGTTATTGGTCTGCCAAAGAAGGATTGTTATAAAAAGCCCATAAACTAATATATTTGATGAAAACCTGTACTGGTAGATGAGAGCTCACCCAGTTACCAGTGCCCCTCAGGGGCAGTAATATAGTAATGTATAAATAAACGCTCCTGAAGAGAGTTCCTTTAGGGATTTAGGAAACAATATGACCTCACAGGTGGCGCAGTGGTAGTGCTGCTGCTTTGCAGTAAGGAGACGGTGGAAGATTGTGGGTTCGCTTCCTGGTTCCTCTCTGTGTGGATAGCGCTTTGAGTACTGAGAAAAGCGCTATATAAATGTAATGAATTATTATTATTTATTATGAGGGTGTCTTATTTATTCAGGTCGCTGTATGGAGCCTTGAAGTACTTTAACTGCTACATAAAAAGGTAGATAAGTAGACCAGGGATGATTTTTAAAGCTTGTATCAGTCCAGGGCTCAGCCTCACTGTAGCAGCTGGGACCACCCAAGAGTTGCTTGGTGAAGTGTGAATCAGAACTTTTATTGGCATCAACTGACTGGAAACTTACACCAGAACATATAATAAACTATACTTGAAGACTTGAATTTAGAGTAAGGATTAGATTTGGGGCAATTATCACCTGACATGAAACAAAGTGGACAGATTATGGTAGAGAAGATTAAACATTTTACTGCAGAGGAATAAAACATATTTTGTAAACCAAGTGTTATATTCTGTAAACTTACTTAAGTTAGCAATTCAGCAGTATATATTAGTGCCAAGGTTTAGTTAATGTATATGGTGAGTATAAATTTCTCTAACATTTAAAATACTTTGTTTATTTGTTACATTTAGATGCTAGTCCTCTATCTGAGAGCTGAATAATTCACTTGAAGCAAACATACGAAGGGCACATATATACAGTGGTGTGAAAAACTATTTGCCCCCTTCCTGATTTCTTATTCTTTAGCATGTTTGTCACACAAAATGTTTCTGATCATCAAACACATTTAACCATTAGTCAAATATAACACAAGTAAACACAAAATGCAGTTTTTAAATGATGGTTTTTATTATTTAGGGAGAAAAAAAATCCAAACCTACATGGCCCTGTGTGAAAAAGTAATTGCCCCTTGTTAAAAAAATAACCTAACTGTGGTGTATCACACCTGAGTTCAATTTCCGTAGCCACCCCCAGGCCTGATTACTGCCACACCTGTTTCAATCAAGAAATCACTTAAATAGGAGCTGCCTGACACAGAGAAGTAGACCAAAAGCACCTCAAAAGCTAGACATCATGCCAAGATCCAAAGAAATTCAGGAACAAATGAGAACAGAAGTAATTGAGATCTATCAGTCTGGTAAAGGTTATAAAGCCATTTCTAAAGCTTTGGGACTCCAGCGAACCACAGTGAGAGCCATTATCCACAAATGGCAAAAACATGGAACAGTGGTGAACCTTCCCAGGAGTGGCCGGCCGACCAAAATTACCCCAAGAGCGCAGAGACGACTCATCCGAGAGGTCACAAAAGACCCCAGGACAACGTCTAAAGAACTGCAGGCCTCACTTGCCTCAATTAAGGTCAGTGTTCATGACTCCACCATAAGAAAGAGACTGGGCAAAAACGGCCTGCATGGCAGATTTCCAAGACGCAAACCACTGTTAAGCAAAAAGAACATTAGGGCTCGTCTCAATTTTGCTAAGAAACATCTCAATGATTGCCAAGACTTTTGGGAAAATACCTTGTGGACTGATGAGACAAAAGTTGAACTTTTTGGAAGGCAAATGTCCCGTTACATCTGGCGTAAAAGGAACACAGCATTTCAGAAAAAGAACATCATACCAACAGTAAAATATGGTGGTGGTAGTGTGATGGTCTGGGGTTGTTTTGCTGCTTCAGGACCTGGAAGGCTTGCTGTGATAGATGGAACCATGAATTCTACTGTCTACCAAAAAATCCTTAAGGAGAATGTCCGGCCATCTGTTCGTCAACTCAAGCTGAAGCGATCTTGGGTGCTGCAACAGGACAATGACCCAAAACACACCAGCAAATCCATCTCTGAATGGCTGAAGAAAAACAAAATGAAGACTTTGGAGTGGCCTAGTCAAAGTCCTGACCAGAATCCAATTGAGATGCTATGGCATGACCTTAAAAAGGTGGTTCATGCTAGAAAACCCTCAAATGAAGCTGAATTACAACAATTTTGCAAAGATGAGTGGGCCAAAATTTCTCCAGAGCGCTGTGAAAGACTCATTGCAAGTTATCGCAAACGCTTGATTGCAGTTATTGCTGCTAAGGGTGGCCCAACCAGTTATTAGGTTCAGGGGGCAATTACTTTTTCACACAGGGCCATGTAGGTTTGGATTTTTTTTCTCCCTAAATAATAAAAACCATCATTTAAAAACTGCATTTTGTGTTTACCTGTGTTATATTTGACTAATGGTTAAATGTGTTTGATGATCAGAAACATTTTGTGTGACAAACATGCAAAAGAATAAGAAATCAGGAAGGGGGCAAATAGTTTTTCACACCACTGTAATTATAGCAAGCATCACAGGTAGTGTGAGCTTTACTCTCACAAGACATCTAAATGGTGAGGTCTTTTATGAACTGAACAAAATTGATGGGATTGGTCAATAAACCTTAGTTCATCAATGTAAATTGGAGCAATATACTATATGGAACTACATGTGCAGTGCAAAGTCTGCACGAGTTTCTGTAATGAGAAATTAGTCACTTTTAAAATATAAGACAAATAAAGATTTTTAACAGTAACCTAGGACACCTTGATTGAGCCTGATATGGGCCTTTCTCAGATCATCTGGTTCCCCTAGCCATAGATATAACATAAAATGCTTGTGTTTTCTACAAAACATGTATATTAGTAAAGTGTTGATTCTCATATATTGTACCGGATCGGGAGTATTTTGGTTAGGAATATTGTAGCACATATATGGTTTGCTTCTGTGCCACTAGTACATTCCATCCATCCATTCATCCATCTGATGTTTTATCAAACCTGCCTAATCCAGTTTAGAGAATGCTGGAACCTATTCTGGCAGGATGGGGCAAAGGACACAAAACAATTTTGAATAATATGCAAGTCCAGCTTCTAGTGAATTCTTTCTGTTAATGGTTTGTTACAAATCAAGTCATTTTCAGTTTAAAACTGAGTCTGTACAAATTATGAAAAACAAGTACCATCTCTTTAAAACAAATGTTCAGGTCCATTACTGACCACAACATAGTTAGGCAACAGTAACATAGAAAGGCCCTGTTGGCCTGCAGTGGAACTAACGTCATTTAGGTATTGATTTACTATGTGGAAAATTACACATTAGCCATGAAGCTAACACAAGTGTTTGAGCAATCCTTCTTATTTAAATAGAGATAAAAGGCAAAGCAGTAGTAAATTCCACTGTTCAGAACTGTATTTACTGTGCTTATTTTTTCTTTTATTTAAATGTCTTTACTGTGTAACTACAATCTGAAATCTCAAAAAGTTAATGCTAGTTTACATTGTGATGAAAGGCAAATGAGTTTTGTATTGTACTTTTCACAAATGTACTTAATATGTTACATTTTTTTAAATGTGCTTGTCCCGTATATAATTTGAAATCTCAAAAAGTTAATGTTCTTTGACTTCTGAGCTAATCGCTTTAATAACACAGAACTTCAAAACATTATACAGAAAACAATAATGGAAAAGTGCATTAGTTGAAACCTAATTATTTTATTAGTGGGATAATTTCTTCTTCAAAACAAAAATCCTGGCAAAACCCCTCTGTTGAAATAACAACCATCAGCACGCCCCTTAAATCTCATTGGTTAATCTTCACAAGCCCAAAATGGGTGCAGCTTTGTTGCTTGTATTCTGATATCTGAAGCATTAAATCACAAGGGAACAGAACACCCTGCTTGTTTATTTAAAAGACCATTGACCATTATAAAGCTTTAAAAACATGAAACAGCTTGGTTTTTTTTTGTAATATTTTTTTGTCCATTTTCAGGTTTTTTATTCTCATAGCCTAAACTTAAGTACTGTATACTTGTGTTTTTAAATAAAGGCATCCTTTAAGCAATGATTTTTTCTTCATAAAAACTCTTTTTCATTTATACAGTAAAGAAAAATTGTAAACAATAAAGAGGGGTCTGCTTTATAAAAGTGGTGTATTGAAGTGTTGGGTGTGAAATGAAGAACCATTGTATCTACTTTTTCCTGACCAAGGCCATGGAAAGCTGAGGTCAGCTCTTGCACTAACTGATAAAAAGAAAAAAGCAATTTTTCTTCTC
Source organism: Erpetoichthys calabaricus (assembly GCF_900747795.2). Lineage (NCBI taxonomy): Eukaryota > Metazoa > Chordata > Cladistia > Polypteriformes > Polypteridae > Erpetoichthys > Erpetoichthys calabaricus. Next base: position 171,516,728 of record NC_041395.2, on the reverse strand, counting down.
TGGAAGGGAAATCAGATCTTAGCAAAACCCATTCACACATTACACTTACACTAAGCTAATTTAAAGTTGTCAGTCACTCTGATATGTTTTTGTAATGTGTCAGGAAACCAGAATCACTATATCCAGTAGAACTTGATATATTGACATGTTATTGCCAAATGCTCCTTTGATAATCATTGTCCAGGATGAACTCCAATTATGAAAATACTCCAAAACAATCCACACTCCATAACAATAATTACTGAAAAGTAAAAATAACTTTTTTAGTCAAATGCTAATCTAATTAATAATACAAATAAACAAAATATCTTCTTATGGTTTTTACAGTTTGGTCAGTTGTTTTGATAAATATAATTACCAAACCCCCCCCCAATTTACTTCTGATGAAAAATCCTATTGTTAAATTAGATATAGGAAAAGCATTACAATTTTTTTTTACAAAATACAGAAGGCTATTCAGTCCATTTCAGAAATGTCAGGTTTCTCAGTAGGTGTGCTTTTGCTGACTGCTTTCCTGACACTCAATCTACCTTTACTTCTTGCACTCACAGGCAAGTCAAGACATATGTGCCTAAAGTTGTCCAGTACATATATGCTATTCACTGATCCTTAGCAATTTTACCAAAATAAATTTGAAAGCAGGATACCTTTTGCATCACCAAAATTGTCACACATAAGGGGGGGGGCTTACCTAATTCAGCTAAATAATTATTTCTTGCCTTTTTACAGGCAGTTGACTGAAGCAACCCTTTGTGAACTTGACCAAAGTGTTGCCATTTTATCTTCTTTTGGTATAGTAGCACATAGTTTTCTTCTTCATTTACTTGTCACATTTTTGGGAACACAACACACTACTTTTATTTTTTTGGTGGCGGCAAATCCTAACAATTAATTATAAGTATTTTCAACATTTTTTTAATTTAACATTAAAGTCAGCACTTTACCATCTTAATTTTGATTCTCTTTACCACAACCCTGTAATGATACCTGCATGTCTCTTGACCATAATTTATAAGAGTTACACCAATAACTTAAATTGCCGTACGGGAATGGATTTTTACAAGCCATATGTGGAAATTTGGAAGCAGAGAAAGCCCCTTGAGGCAGGGAAAAACATTTCTCAAAGGAAAAAAATAAATAAATGAACGAGTGATATTAAAACATAAAGAAAATTAATCACAACTTAGTACACTAGTTTTCTTTGTTAATCTCTTGGTTATTCTTGGTTGTGATATTAAAATATTATGTCAACTTCTCCCATTTTCTCTCTCAAATGGGTTATTCTTCATTGGGAAATGTTCCAAATCATGCACAAAGCTAGAAGAGACTGAGAAAAAGTAAAAAAAACTGCTGCAAACTGTCCCTACATCTGCCACATGCAATAATAAAACCCAGTCAGATAGTGAGAGCAAACCTAAGCTTGAGGAAACATTTTCTGATATGGCTTATCACCCAAGCAGAAGTTAGCAAGCATCAGCACAACTCCACAAGAGTGAAAACCCAGTGCTCAATTACAATTACTGCTATGTCAAGAGTGTGAAACAAAGTGAGTATTCCATTTCGTTTGAGGGTGAGCTTATACTGGACCTAGGACCATGTCAGGGCCCCTTCCAAAATGTGTAAAGGAAAGTTGTAGCCAATTGTTGTGCCCATAATTTATTCTTCTCAATGGTGCATCATCATGCACCGCAGTAAAGTTGCTTTTTGTCCTCCTGGAAACCAAGTTTGTTGTTTAACATCTTGGTTGCTCAGATACAAGATTCTGACAGAAGAACAGGGAAAAAGCATTAACAAGATTAATCCATTAAATTTGTTCTAGATTTATCTGACTTTTCGCCTAAGCAGCGAACAGACAAATCACAACTTCAGCAGACTTAAATTAAGACATCCCTCAGTCTTCAATGAATGCCCTGTCATTACTTATTATTGAGAAAGCAGTAACTAAGAGGATTTACTTCGACCGTGTCATTGAGACATTTGTGAGGATTAAGAAAAGAAAAACACACTTTAGTAGCAGTCTTTTATTACTTGGCAAGAAGATGCATCAGGAAGTAGGCCTACATTTTCTCAATTAATTACTTAACTCAAATATATATTTTTCCACCTAAAAAAAACTATTGCTAAAATTATACACATAAATAGTAAATGAAGTAGTTGTCATGCATTGACAGGTTTAATGGGGGTGTGCCTTTAATACAAAAGCAAGCAAAAAAAATAAATAAATAAACAAATGTGAGAGATGAAGTCAAGATATACCATGGAGTTAAATTAATCTAATCACTAGATTGCAGCCTCAAAGCAGTTCACCTCAAACTCACATTTGCTACTACTTTAAATACAATTTAGTAAAATTCTTGGATAATGCCACAGGCCATTTGTAGGAGTGATAGCACAGAAGAGATTACTCATTGGAAGACTCTGCTCATCTGCAGTGAGATTTGGGATATAAATAGCAATTAAGAAGACTTCATCTGGGGGATTTCATCTTTATGTAGGAAGGAAAAAAAGGAAAAGAGTGAAGTTTAATTCAAGAGAAGAAACTTAAAGGTTAATTAGGGCTTAATTGCATTGCAGCAACTTATTTAGCTAATATTTTCATTCAAAGTTTCCTAAAGTCACACATGAAGAGCTTAATTTTTTCAATGTTGGAGTAGAGGCATGTATAGAAACTTATTCAGAGTTAGAGAGTGAGCATATTTTGTAATTTAAAATTCCATGCTTTATTGTGATTACCCACTACAGTTAACACTACTGTACACACTAAATAAAAGCAAGAAGACTACACCAACCAATGCTGCAAACCAGATTAAGCTGACTTTTTGCCTCAGTCTTGTAAACCTACACCACTTGTTTTTACTTCAGCATGTATCAAGAGGGGGGGCGGCACGGTGGCGCAGTGGTAGCGCTGCTGCCTTACGGTAAGGAGACCTGGGTTCACTTCCCAGGTCCACCCTGCATGGAGTTTGCATGTTCTCCCCGTGTCTGCATGGGTTTCCTCCCACGGTCCAAAGACATGCAGGTTAGGTGCATTGGTAATCCTAAATTGTGCTTGGTGTGTGTGTGTCCTGTGGTGGGTTGGCGCCCTGCCCGGGATTGGTTCCTGCCTTGTGCCCTGGGATTGGCTCCAACAGTACCCCCGTGACCCTGTGTTCAGATTTAGCGAGTTGGAAAATGGATGGATGTATCAAGAGATTGAGGGGAAAAAAGTTGGGAAAGAAATGAGAATCACTCCAAATCTTAATTTTCTGCCTGACAGGAACTTGTCAATTAAGCATCCTTCAACTTTACATCATGTTCACAGTGTGGCTAACTATAATGTAAATATCACTTTTAAACAAGCACATTAGTAATGTATTCAGCTTGTGGACCATGAGACTAACAATCTTGGCATTTGTACGGCCCTTGCATTGCCCTCATTAAACATACTACATTTCTAACAAAAAATAAAATATACATTCACTGACCTTCACTGTGGCTGAAGCACTTACAGCAATATTAGATTATGTCTCATTTGTAGGACTTCCTTTGTTCTGGACCTCAGCGAAGAAGAGGGGATTTTCTCTTCAGGATGTAGTGATGCTGTTATGCCAGAAGCCTGCTGAGCTCTCTTCTCTTGCCAGCAGGAAGGCGTCTCTTCTACCTGGCTACGATGCTGATATTGTCATTTGGGACCCAGACAAGGAGTATGAAGTAAGGCTTAATGATGGAATCTAAACTTAACTTTGTTTTTTGTCACTATTAATTTCCCTTTATCTTCTAGCTTTATTGTTATTCTGTATGTTAGTACTTGTCCTATATAACTTTGCTGACAGCTTGTTTTAGGACTGGTTATATGACAAGTAAAGGAGAAGAAAACATTTATCTATTTAGTGAGCTGACTCAAAATGTTTTGTTGGATACCTAATTTCACACATAACGCTCCACTGAAGCTGATGGCATAATGCATAAATAATGAGACAATCTATATATATTTTTTTTTAACTTATTTTCATGCTCACATGAGAGGTAGAATTGGAGCCTGTCCTCAGATTATCAAGAGAATGGTATGAATCAAGCTAATTAGAAATGCCAGTTTGTTATAAGACACAGAAACATTTGTTCCAGGGCTACTTTACATTTAACCCCAGCTATGAATCTTTGTTTTGTGGTTGAAAACTAGAGAGGCCACAGAAATCCCATTCAAGCTGAGAAACAAACAAGCATCTTGGATCTATGTGGCAGCAGGGCTTAACACCTGATCATAAAGTAAACTTGTTTTGGCATTGTGAGATTTTTTAACTCTTTTGAGACACTCCCCAATGGTGCTGCACGCTGAAATGCAACTGACGCATCTGTTGAGGGTTGCTTGTCCATTGCTGAGGCAGCGACAGGTTCACAGTGCCACCAAGGCAACTACACGTTCACAGCCTCCTCGTGTAACATGTCTCTCCCCCAATGGATGATGCAGAGAATATGGTAGTTCCCATTTCAATAAATACCCTAACTGGTCCTGTTTTGACTGGAATAAAATTGATTTTCTTGAATCTTTTGGACTCAGCATATTTTCTTGTGTGCAGGACAGTGACTTACATGTCACACGGTACCAGGAGTGGGGTCCTGCACCAATGGTCCTCAGCTGGCACACAATGCTCCTTTTCCATTAGAACCAGAGGAGGTTCCGGCGGTACCCTTGCTGGTCCCAGAAATGTACTGGTGAGGATGGCTCCCATGGACAACCCCGAGTGTTTCCTATTCTGTTTTGAACGTACTGCATTGTGCTGCATTGATGTGCTGTAGCAAGAGAGGATGGGCAGCTATTATGGCCCCCTTTTTGATTGGGGAGGCCCTACACATCCTGCAAAACCATCCTCCTGAAAGACTTGATGATTATGACTTCCGGAAGCAACAGATCCTCCTCCGTACGGCTCTTAGCCCTTTGGCCAAGGGACATCAGTTTAGGATGTGGCAGATTGCTTCAGATCGCCCCATTTATGGACAGATCCCGGACTTAGTGGAACTTGATCCAAAGTTGGTTTTGTGGAGACACCTTTGAGCGCATTGTGGACAAGCTCGCCATTGAAGCAGTCTTGGCAGGCATAAACAAAGACCTTCAATTAAATGCTCTGAAACAAGGTCCACTCACTGCTAGCCCTGACCTGCAGACTGGAGGGCACCCAAGTCACCTAGAAACAGAGGGGCTATCTTCTGTCCAACCAAAGCAGCCATGGGTTGCAGCCTCTGCATCCACCTCATCCTTGCTTTTTCTCAGAGATGTCTGCTGGCTCAGCCTGCATCGATTTTTCTCGTTCAGACCCAGGCTCCAAGAGTCACAGACACCACTGCTGAGGGGATACAAACCAACACCACAGGCAGAAGGCGCTTCGTATGAACTCCACAGCTGAGATTGAATACAGGTGCTTTCACTGTGATCAACTGGGGCATCAGGCTTATAAATGCCACTTGTCGCCTGCACGGTCAATGGACTTCAGTCTGGCCCAGGTATGTGGGTTACAGGTTTTCCCCAGGGGGTTAAAAAGAGATCTTAAAATTATCTATTTTTAAGTTGAAATCCTGGCCCTGTTGGACTTTGGTAGTGACCTCTGCATAATCTGTTGTGACTTGCTCCGGCTGACTCCTTACACAAAGATCGACCAGGTGAGCATTTGCTGTGTTCATGGTGATGTTAACGAATATGAGACTATTTCACTCCCACTGAAATTTAAAGGAAGGAACTTTAAAATTTGGACTGCTATATCAGATAATTCACCCTGGCCTTCTTTTCATATGGAAGAGAAATGCTCCCTATTCCCACATGTCCTAGCCAACTTCAGTGCACTGCTGTCTGTAGTTGAGAAGGAAGGGTTCACCACTGTCAAGGTTGGCCAAGAAGCTGGCTTAGAGTCTGAACCTGAACCTTTGTTCAGTGAGGTAGGGGCCGAGGCCTCACCTGAGAGTCCGGAACAATTGGATGGCTCTTCGAATCAGACACTCACACCTTCAATCTCTGCAAGCCAGCCAGCAGCTATGTACCTCGGAGAAACAATGGCTAGAGAAGAGCAGGGTGCTGCGTTGGGCCCTGGGTAAGCGGGTGCTGACACTCCGACAGAGTTTGCACACCTGGAGCTGAGATGTGGACCAGTTTTGTAGAGCCTGACCCAACTGTCAAGTTGTTTTCACTCATAGACCTGCTGGGGTGTCCTTCTCACCGATGCCCTTTTTGGATGTCCCTTTTTGGAGGGTTGGGTTAGATATTGTGGGCCCACTTCCCAAGAGTGAGAATGGTTATCAGTACATACGAGTGTTGTTTGATTATGCAACAAGGTTTCTCAAGGTGGCCGCTCTGCAGAAGGCCTGTAAATTATAAAGTCAGGATTCCTGGACAACGAAAGCCTGCCCAAATTTTACATGTGAATCTTTTGAATGAGTGGCATGAGCCCCAGGAGGTGTTGGCTACATTAGTAGCAATCTCTCAGACAGAGGTTACTATTGGTGACAGTTAGATTGACACCCAGAAGGCAGAGTTGCTGTTGCTGATCGGAAGGTACTCAGATGTCCTTTCAGCCATACCCAGCCGGACAGAAATCGAACACAGGATCATATTGGAAGCTAGTGTTAAAGTACGTGAGGAGGTGAGGCAAATGGTCAAACTGGGTGTAACTTGCGAAAGTAAAAATGGGTAGCGAAGCCCCATTGTTCTGGTCACAAAATTGGATGGCTTGGTTCTGTTCTGTAAAGATTTCAGACATTGGATGCCTACTTGATGCCGTGTATTGATGACTTGTGTTAGAAACTCGGACAAGCCTCATATATTTCCACCCTAGATCTCACAAAGGGGTAATGCACCTCTGGAGGAGTCCAGTTGCAAGAAAGTCTGCTCTCTCAGTGTTTCAATGGGGAGGAACATTACGTTTCTGAGCAGTAAGTGGCTCCCCAGAGAACAAAATTACTCCACTATTGAGAAAGAATGTTTGACTTTTAAGTGGGTGGTGGAGACCCTCGGCTACTACTTATGGGGTCTGTGGTTTCTTATTTGTCTTATTATTATTTTTAAGGTGTGCTTGAGTGTAGCAATCATAACCTACATGTCTTTTTCCATATGAACAACTGTCAACCTACTTTTGCCCATCTCTGGGTGGAATCCTGTTGTGACTAAATTCAATAGACCATTAAAATATTTTATTATACTGAAATTTCATCATAGTGAAAATGCGTATGCTATTGTGACCGGGGTTGCTGGTGATTCGCCATCTCTAACAGATAGCTCCGTTAGTTGCTGTTCTGCATCTAGTAAACAATAAACTAAGGGCAAAGTATTGGTTATCCTCTGCAGGATCAAACTTACCGTGTAAGGTGCTTGTCGCACAATATTTAGAACATTTAACACTGGGCTTTGACCTGCTCTTCTTCACGCTCTCCTGATCGCTCTTATCCAGTTGCATCTGCCACAGTGGTGAATCTGAGCCGGTGGTATTCTTCTAATCTGAAGATGGGAACTAAAGCAGGACGATTGCATGTGTTGCAGCTTCTCTCTTGTGTGCTTGAGTGCTGAAGTAACAGCTGCTATTTTGAATGAAGTCTTGAGATTGTAAATGCCTTCTCTATACAATAATAAAGTACCTGTTGTGAGGGATGGCCGGCAGTTTATCCCGGCCAACACCCCCAGGCTGCTAGATGGAGTCCTCCCTGCAACATGGAGGTGCCCTGAATTCCCACAGGGCATCATGGACAATGGAGTTCGGCTTCACAGCCCTGCTGGATACTGTGGGGGCCGCCAGGGGACGCTGCAGGGAGGCATGAGTGTTTCTATTATAGCCCGGAAGTACTACCTCGCTGAAGAAAAAGAAGAGTTTTCATCTGACCCAGAAGTGCTATAGAAACACAGACTGAAGGACAGAAGCACTTCCGGGTCAAGGACTATAAAAAGGACTGTGGGAAACCCAGCAGACTGAGCCGGAGTTGGGAGGAAGTGCGACAGAGCTGCTGGGTGGAGAGGAGGATTTATTATTGTATTGATTTATTGTATTATTAGTGAGTATTGTGGAGGTGCTTTGTGCACAATATTACAGAAATTAAATTCATTTCTTATATTTTACCTGGTGTTTGGACGTACTGTCACACTGTATTTTCCTTGAAAACCTGGACTCATGTTCCTATCTCTTGTGCAACTCTGTCACCCAAGCTTGAAAATACCTGTATTAAAAAAAAAAAAAAAAAAAAACAGCGCTTCTTAAACTGCAAAAAATATTTTCTTTGAAAATGAGACATTAGATGTAACTTTTTTTTATAGAAATACAGGTAAAAATACAAAATGCGGACGCTCGGTGGAGCACTGAGTCAGAATTTGGCTATACATGTATGATGTCACTGTAGCTGAGACTGCCTGAGACCTGAAATTTCTAAAATTTTGGTCTAACAAGAAAGAAACAACCTGTTGCAGGGTTCCCAAAACTCAGTAAAACTGTAGCCGCAGCATGTAGTATTTTTTTACATCATATCTTCTTCAGTGGCCATTTCTGGTCGAAAAAAAATGTTCATTATACTTCATTAAAACAATATTTATTAAATATGATGTTGTATGAACATTTATTCAGGCCAACAAAAAAATATTTGTTATTCTGAAAATGTTGTTACTTTGGTATTTGCTATAAAGAGATTTGACCTGTATATATACACACAGTTCAGCCCTTGTGATTCATGAGCTGATGATTAAATGATCTGTCTATTTGTGGGGCTATAAGTAATAATTAAATTGAAATTATGTTGCAAGTTTTGCAACCGATTGTAGAAAACCATAGATAATGCTGTAGCTGTGCTACTTAAATGGACTGAAGATCCCAGCAGTCCTCAGACTACTGTGCCATTAGGAGCTTTAGCGGTTGCTGCAAGGGCTGCTGCATGAAACGTTATGATCCACAATTTTTAAAAGGGATCCATAAGATTGTTGGGTGTGTTTTTGTTTCAATACTTTACTTCTTCATTGTAATACAATTGGACTCATTGGATTACAGTTTTCTCTGGATTTAATTTCTTGTCCTGTGCCCAGTTTTTCTTGTAATTTTGTCTGGGTTGGAAACGTCTTTGCCTGGGGAGCATTCCCAACTTTTACAAATCTTCACTTACATCAACATCACGATAGAACAAAATTTTGAATAACTTTAAGGAGACTATTGACAGAGGATTTCATTTTATAACTACACCAACTGCATTATGTCACGAGTGTTTATAATTTATCATTTTGTGCTGTTTTGTTGAATTTCTTTTGTATTTGTAATTGTATCTGTAATATTAATCATTTACTACCATAAATATACACACAAATGTATTATAAGTAAAATTATGTAAAAAGTTACATTTGACTAAGGAACTTTGGAACTATGCACTGTGTCTGAGGGACGCCATTCATCTTTGTCTCAGGAGCTAGCCTCATTCATGTGATTTGCTTGTGCAGTGATCATTCTATCTAACATTTCTTACAACTTTGTGAATCTTAGGACCTAAAGATAACTGTATATCGCAAAAGATAACTGTGTATGCGTTGTTTTTTATTTATACTGCTGGTTTGCTTCATTGAATATTAAATATGCGCTATTATTGAATGTAATGTAAATTTTATATTGGGGCACCAAAGAAAAAGAGGTTGCTGAGGTTTGAAAAGAGTCCAGAATTCTTTCAAGGAATTAACATTTGATTCCTATCCTGCAAGTATTGGACAATGTCTATTTAAAGTTGAGGTGAAGAAGGGCTGGAAGACGACCTGCTGTTCACTCTGGGATTGTATCCATATTGCCCTCCTGCAAGATCTAGCCCATCATGGGCAACATAGGAATATGGTCTGTATGGTCATCAAACACCAGAGGGATGCCCTAACCTCATGTCCCATTTGCCAAATTGGGCCAAAATTTGCCCTTAAAGTCACTCTTGGATTTGGCTGGAAATTACATAAAAGAAGGGGTCTGAAGTTGCTCCTTTTACCGTGGAGCTAGTTGAGAGGATTAGCAGTACATATAAAATGCAGGAAAGCTGATAAAAGGAAGAAGTAAAGACCATGGTTATGCTAGAGTGTGAATGAAAGAAGACATAAAATAAGAAAGCAGTGCTTGGGTGTGGTACTTGACAAGTGAGCATATGACTAAAGAATTCCATTAGAGTCATAGTGCAGCCATCTGTGAAGGTTAAGTAGCTTTATAGTATTAATCATCTTTGTTCTCCAATTAGAAATTTTTGTCTTGATTAATTATTTTAAACAAACACACCAGTTTTGTTACATCCACCTTGGACTACCTGGTATTAGTTTGGACAAATGTTCTCCATTTAACAACTGTTAAAAAATATTTGCATTAAAGTTTGACTAACTTTCTTTCTCAACTCATTTCAGATAACTGAAGAATGTGTTCATCATAAGAACAAGGTAGTGTATATCTGCATTGACTTCAATTGTATGCAAAATATTTTTTGCAATAACCAAAAAATATTGAAATAAATGCTGCAAAAATAAAAAATACAAATGTTAATGCACATACTTTCTTCAAGTAAGTGTTTTGAAACTATTGACAGAACAAGTTAATAGGGAAGCTAATATAGTCATTCTTTTAAAAAAACATCTTTAAATAAAATCACAGTCTCAAAATTAATTAAACAATCTTAATCCCCTGTGATACTGAATTGGATTATGGGGATTAAATAATGATGGTTAATTACATTATAGTAAAATAATCAAATTACATCATAATTGTTGTATGTGTATGTAAATACTGTGTAAATGTATATAACCTGCCTGAAGAAGGAGCCTCAGTTACCTCGAAATCTTGCACATTGTAATCTGTTCAGTTAGCCAATAAAAGGTGTCATTTTGTTTGACTTCTCATTGCACACATTCCATTTTAAATTGTATGCCTATACCGGGGTCAGCATTTTCACTCTGGGATGGGGAAAAAAATTCTTATATATACTTATGCAGCCATCAGGAGAATGTGCTAGTGTTCCATACAGATAGTGACTAGGCTGATATTCATACCTACTCACCTAAAAGTGTCAAATAGCAGCGCTATACACTGTGCCACAGTGTTGTCCCACTGCAAAATGTTTCTTTTTTTTCCTTTTCATCTCATCCTTATATTAAAAAAAAAAAAAAAACTTTTCAGCAAGGCCCACGCTCTAACATCCCAAGATCTTTATTACAATTTTTATTATTTATTATGATCATTGGACGCTAAGTTACTCACTGTACCTAAATACAGGTTAGTAACTATGGGTGGCAGAGCTTTCAATATGATAGCCCCTAAAATATTGGAATTCTCTCCCTCTCAGCCTTCGCGTGGAAAAATCTATTATTAATTTCAAACTTCTGTTAAAAACACCTCTTTTCAATGAGTATTATTCTTTTTCTTGTATGTAATTTCCACTGTCTTGTTAATGTGTGCATTGAATTGTAAAGTGTCCTTGAGTGTATGAAAGGCGCTACATAAATAAAACGTATTATTTATTATTACATGCATAAAATGCTAATGTGTTACTCTTACAAAGTGTTCTCAGTTCTTTTATTTTTTTTTAAATTTGCTATGTCTTTCTGTCCATGTAATCAATTGCATTGTTTTTTTTTTTAAAGCTCACCCCATATCTCGGCTGTAAACTGCATGGAGAAGTGATAGCAACCATCGTGGCAGGAAAAATTACATATATCAAAGGACAGTTTGCACCTGAACCACCTGGACAGCTTCTCTTTGTGAAATGATTTAAATTTTTATTTGGTAACATAGTAAACATCATCTGATGCAAGATTAATTAAAATAGTTATTATTTTTTTCTTTAACTAGCTTTTTAGTCCAATATTAGGAAGTCATGTTAATTCTTCACTTGGTTGTTAATATATTCACTCAAGCACATTTTAAGCATGCCTTTGAAAGAACATGTCCCCAGATTGTTGGTAGAGTTATAATCAATTTGATTTGTCTTTCTGTACTTTTAGCCATCTTTAATGTACTTCCTATGTATGTCCATTACAGAGTAAAATGTACTTTTAAAATAGTTGTGAATGGCACCAAGTCAGTATCTCACTAACTACTATTTCTAACCACTGTTGCCCAGGGGTGCCAGTCCATTTGCTGTGTATGTAAGGGCTGTTATAAAATTTAATGCAGTGACTTGCTGACTGCGCAAATATTAAAAAAAAAAAATGATAAAAAATAAAATGCATATATTTTACTTTCAAAGTTATGCAAGGTCTAATAATATTTCAGTTGTAAGGTGTTGGATTGAAAATGATTAAGCTTATTTAAAAACAAACTGGTATTTGTTTCTGTTTACTAAAACCTATTAATTAAATCCAGGGCTATTTGAACATGAGCTCAATCTGGAACAAACCTGGAAAAGGTTTCACCCATCACAGGACATGCTTATTTACACACCTAAACTGTACCAGTTCATTTTAAAGTTCACTAGTCAGCTTAACCTGCATATCTTTGGGATGTTGGGGAAGCAATTTGGGGAAAAATACCTGCAGGCATGGAGGGCAGTCTTGTAACGTTATGAGACAGCAGCACAAAGCACCACTCTATCTTATTATTTTAAATGTTTAGATTTTTCAGTTATAAAGAGCATTTTTAAAAAGTGACCATGTGTGGGTGTGTATGGTTGTACCTTCTAATGCACCAGGAACCGCTTATAGCCTTATTGTTTCTTGTGACCATTCTTAGAAGATAGATTTTGCTTTCAATAACCCTGACCTAGATGAATACATTAATATACTGGATAGTTTGTTTTTATTATAATATTCTTCATAGCAGATGAGGTTATAAAGATGAATATATATTAAAAAATAAGGCACACCAACTATCACATTAAGTATATAAAAACAAAAATCCACAATGGCAAATATGGAAATCATGTCCGAAAATTGTGTGCCCCTTCCCCCAGGGATCTAACCTGAGACACTGCACCATACAATGCTCTGTCCAGTAACTTCCAGTTCCTCATACCACTTAATTACAGTAAAAAGAGTAGACAGGAGTTAAACATTTATTTATGTATTACAGAGAATAAGCCCACAAATAATAAGCAGAAATGAAATATGCTGGCAAAATAATAATGCTACAACCTTAGTACTAACCATGGCCTTTAAATGGAATAGGGCCTGGCCTCCTCCATATCCATAGATTGAAAGAGCTAGAAATAGTATGGTTTCACAAGGCTCTTCATATTGTGGCTTTGCAGCTCCTGACACACACAACTAACCAGTGAAATAGCTCAAACGCAGTTTCAGACAAAGTTAATCTGGCTCTGGTACTCTTTCTCTCAATGAAAACTCTGGTCAACTCTTCCCCTAACAAAAGAACTTATATGATTTGTTAAGTAGTTAAAGTTCCCAAGTAATATGTGACCCAAAAAGCTACCATGTATTTTTTTATTTTTTTTAAAGTTGGACACTAATTACAAAATACACATTATTAACCTATGTGGTAGGTGATATTCTCTAGTAGCTCTGAAATGGCTTCTTGACATTGCTCAGTTTTCAGTGGCTGTTCACTGGACACCATCCATTTCTCAGATATAAAGTGGGTCTACCCTCTTAAACCACATAATCTATAATTGCTAAACTAATGTTGTACCATCAACAATGCATGTAGACATCAATCCTGTATAATTAAATTTAACAGATTTCAGATATATGTTATTCCTTTCTCCTGTAGCTTTCCTCTGAACAGTCTTCAATCTCCAGGCCAAGTAACCAGTCTCACTCTCAATGTCATAATAATGCCCCTATAAAATGTATGAAAATGTACAGATGATACTTATTATAGGAAAATAAAATATGAGATATAAAACAATCCAAATTTATGTTAATATCTAAAACATGCACACACAAACTAACCCTAAACACACACAGTCAGCCTGTTTCTTTCAGGTATTGGACACCAAAGTGGTATCCAACAAAAGTCAAATTAATTTGCTCTTCCTTCAGCTGTTTCGCCATGATACTGATGCATCGGTACTCAAAACTAGAATGGCATAACAACACTTACATTGCAATGCTTACTGTATAGACAAGCAATCTCCATGTATCCAAAAAATACATTTTGTGTATATACCAAATGACAGATTTACACATGGGCCATTTTTGCTGCAGGTATATTTATCACTAATCTTCTCGTGTGATCATGTAAACTTTTGGTTCTGTCATATTCTCTCTTGATTAAATCCTCATTGACAAAGCCATTCTAGGCAATTTACTGTATATGAGCAGCTTCATCATTCTCTCTCTGCATTTTGTATGATACAGAATCAATTAAAGTCATAGTATCATCATCACTTGAAATCCCAACTCTCTCCAGAGCTCAGAATACTTTCACCACCAAAATTTGCATCTAAATGGGTTGCACTGGAACACGATAGTCTTTTTTTTTTTTTTGGGCCTTTTTCATAATAGACCAAGCAATGTCCTTTTTGTCATGATTTATATTTACAGGTAAGCCACACTGATAACTAATATATTTATAGTTTAAATGAAAGGAGGTAATAAGTATTGGCCTGAGGGAGTTTTATTCAATGCGAAAACAGTGTTAAAATTAACTTAGTGGTAGCTTGTAAAACGCATGTTGAAATGCTCTCCACTTTCATTATTCAGGCAGACTCTAACATCAATTTGGTGTTTGTAGGAAATGAACAAACATCTGAATCTATCTCGGTTCCTGAATTGTCATATACCTTCACATTCCAAATGGGGAGAAAGAACATCTTAATCACTGGCGATTTGTAATGTGGGGCACTTGGGCGCCACACCCCACACCCAAATATTTTTAAATCTCTACTTAAATTAATTAGGTAATGTAAAACAATCATAAAATGTGTTTATTTGCATAATGTACTTGGTTGTCAGTGCATGTCAACATCCATTAAAAACTGGTTTGGACTTGTATTACCGTATATATTTGCATTTAAGTTCTCCCGTGGATAAGCTGGCGCTTGATTTTAACAAATAACTTCTGGTATTTTATAATGCCGGTCGTATAAGTCAAATGCGGAAAACTCACGTTATTGGTCCAAGAGATTATGATATGCTAACACCCACCCGAGAGAGTAACCACGGATCACATGGCCCTTTTTTTTCCCCTATGTATTGTGCCTACAAGACCACATGGTAATACCCGAACTATTCCGAAGCGATGTTTGCACTGTTTTGTGTTTTTTGTATCTTACACCCTCATACACTTTATTGTAAGGGCATCCCTCAACTATGATGGAGTGTTTGACCAGAAGAAAATAAGAAGCAGGTTTTAAATTAAAAGTCATTGAAATGGCGAAAGAAATTAATAACTGCGCTGCTGCAACAAAATTTCATGTGTCTGAGAAACTGGTGTGAGATTAGAGGAAGCAAGAAGATGTTTAAAAAAAAAATGCATTTTTGAACGGGCATAAGTCGGGGTCTAATTTTATGATTGATTTTACGTGTTTCAAGACCCAACTTATACGTGAGTATATACGGTAGTTTAATTTCTCTGTGAATTAAAAAATAATAATTCTGTGTGAATACCTATATTTCTGGAGAGAAGGATGCCGGCCAAATGCGAGTCTATGTTAATTCCTTGATCTTTTGGCAAGCAGGTGACCACAGGTTGCCCTTTAATTGGTTGCTTTCGGATTTTTCCAGGGACACAGTTCTCTGGAAAAACTCCACATTAATTGGTAGACAATTTATATTGTTTTAGGTTTATTTGATCTAATGTGATTGGACAATTGTCGATGCACTATGTTATGTTGATGTCAATGGTTCACAGTTTACACCTGCCTTTAATGTTATGCAACTTCAAATGAGTGAGTGCGACTTTGATGGCATCATCCAGCGGAATTTCAAATATTACAGACAATTTGGTTATTTTTTTAATGAAACGCTATTTCATAAATTGTTCACTTGAAGAAAAAATAAGATAAAGGAGCATAGATCAGACTGACCTGGCTTAAGAATTCATGGATGAGCTTACACAGTTTGTTTCCAGCTCTTGTTATGATAAACAGAGTTGGCTAACTGGGTGGGTTGTAAGTAATGCCATTTTTTGCTTTCCGTTTGCTGTTTGAAAGTGTTGGTACCAAAGCATTGTGGACAATAACAGAGGTGCAAGATCTAAAACATCTTTCTGAAAAATGCAAGCAGCATGAAAGTAGCTGCAGTCGTCTAGACAATAGCATGAGGCTAAATTTTTTGGCAGGCTTAGTATTGCTGAACAGCTAGATGAAGGCTACAAGATTAGCATTAGAAGGCACAACGAAGAGGTCACCAAAAATCGACACATCCTGTGCATAATAATAGATAACCTCAGACACATATCTGTCTTATTAGAATAGTGGTGTACCCTGGGAATGATTTTGGTTACAAAAAGTGTATTACTACAGAAAAGGCTGGGAAAGACTGCTCTAAACAATATTATGTGGCTATTTTTTGGCAGGCTTAGTGAACTGACTCAATTTAATCAGAAAGTAATTGAGAAATTTTCAGACCTGAAGGAAAGGTGTGGATTTTGGCAAAATGGGGAACTGGGAAGGTTGGCAGAGGATTTGACAATTTAGAGATGGATGTAGTATAAAATCTGTGTGACAGGTGCATCTCTTCTCCATATCTAGAGGGCTAGTTATGGGAGGAATAAGGGGACTGTGGATGTCACAAACTGAAGTTTTGGTGTACAGAAGAAATGGGAAAGCTAGCATCAGATTGGGCAGCATGGTGGAAAGGGTAGAATACATTTTAGCCTGGATTTGCCCTGTGGGTCTGTTACTGGACAGGACAAGATGTGCATTAAGACTATGATGAGGACCATGACAACATGTGGAATGACCAGAGACAGACAGAGAGATAAATAGATATGAAATGCACCACAGTGTGGTGTAGTGGTTAAGGCTGTAGACTTTTCAAACCATGAGGTTGTGGATTCAAACCTCGCTACTGACATTGTGTGACCAAGAGCAAGTCACTTGACCTGCCTGTGCTCCAATTGGAAAACCAAAAGAAATGTAACCAATTGCATCCTAAATGTTGTAAGTCACCTTGGATAAAGGCGTCACCCAAATAAGTAAATGTTAATCTATATAACGCATAAGTGTTGCTTAGGTTTACCCCCACCAAAACTGCACTCCCGCCCAAATTTTTTTAACCAGCTGCAACTGGTCATAATTACTACAACACACAAATGAAACAGATCTCATTGTCCTCTTTATATCTGAATGGGAGAACCACACAATTCTTTCAGGATCTCTGCAATTACGATTAACTAAACGGACATACTATATATTGTTGTGACAGTGTAACACAGAACATGAAATTCTGCTCATCTTTTGTGTAACTGTCCCAATTGGGCAACCAGATTGTCACGGTTCCAAACCATTACTCTAATTAGTGTGCTGGAAAGAAAGGAAAAAAAAAAAACACAATCTCCCGAAGGATTGGATTGGTGAGCGAGGTCTCGGTGATCCTCTCCCATGGCGCATCGTACACCTTACTAAAAACGCACCTGAAATCGAAGTCCAAGGTGACCCTTCACGTTTCTCGCACCTGAAAACAGGTATTTTTATTCAATTCCGGGGTACATAACAGCCTAAACGGGTATGTCAAGGTCAAACAGGCGGGATGTCTGGTCACGTATGTATTAACGCAACCGACAGAAATATAAAACGAATAAAATACAAAATTAGTTTTGAGCTACATTTAAAAAGATAAATTAGTTATTCAAATTACATACTACCTGTTAAAGCAGTATACTGTGAAAACTGCCGAAGACGCCAGCTTCGTCTAGATTGTCACCGAAACTTCCACCAAACTTGTACTTCTGATCATCTTGAAACTTCACATTTTTACCCAGAATGCTTGCCGAAGGGAAATCGATTGACGTTAACGCGCATATTGCCATCTTCGATCTCCGCAAACACTGCTTTAAGTCAGGTATTTTAAAGACCATCCGTGTGCAACAATACACGCCTGACTTCTTCGTGGCGTGCAAGTTCAAGTGTAAATGAAATTACATTCTGAAACGACTTACAAGTGTTTCTCCTGTTTTCTTAATTATTCACTCTTCTTAACGGTAGATTCATTTGCGTTTATTTAGGACATCGTCCATTCAGTTGACAAAATTAAACGGGGGATATTACAATTGTGTGAAAGCTTTAACTAAAAGCAGCTGCTTCTATTAGGTTGCTTTGCTGTTTTCAAATACGACTTTGTGGTCACTCGTTGGCTAAACAAACATTTTTTGTCTTAATTAGCGTTCCGCATTTCTGCAACTACTTCCAAAACTCACAATGTATATGTGAGGGGACCTAAACATTCATACCTAAGTTATCCTGTGGAATATCACATCCGATGTTTTCCCTACCAGCTAGCAAGCCTAAAATAATTTATAAAATTACATTGATTGAGTTAAGCACTGTACCTTGTTAACAAGTAAATAATCCACCGTAAAAAATGTGCTGTTTTACGTAAAACTTACCTAACACTATCCAACGAAGTGTTTAAATATTTGTTACAAGCAGCATCAGAGAACTAGCGCCTGTATTCCTGAGTTGTGGGCGGAGCTTCATATTAAGATTGATGCACCACGAACTACTATTAGGACACAATGAAAATGAGCTCAGTTTTCCAATAATAATAGTGTCAAAATGACTAACATGATTGTTACAGTGACTTATTTATCTATTTTTTTTTAAATTGTTGACACTGCGCTTTTTTCTGTGATCAACACTCTTTCATTCCTCAGATTTCACTGTGTATGCTAACTTAAGACCAATGCCTTGAATTTTTCTTTTCATATAACCCCTGCACTCATTCTTGCAAAGCTCTACTTTCACAGGGCACTAATCTGGCCAATAAAATATAGAGAAGGCATGCATGATAAACACCTGTTTTAGTGGTTAATAATTGGACAGGTTGGGTAACTCTACAAACTTGCCATATGGGATTAATTAGTATCAGTAGTCTTGTTAGTCAGTTGTTTAAAGATTTAGCTCTTGCGACCCTCCTGCCCTGTAGCTCGAGGGAATGACTCTGTCCTAACTTGTTTTTGGATTTTTTTTTTTTTTTGTGTCACTTAAAAGATTATCTTCTGGGTGGAGGTTAATGTACTAGAAGTCAAAGAACTTCCATCTTCAAAGAATTTCTGAAAAAGAGATATTTCAACAATCTCTGTTTGAGTCTGGAGGTCAGTTCTGTTTGTGAAGAATCACCCTTACGATGCAGCGGACTCTGATGTGTAGAGCCGTACTTGTGGCTCAGCAGGTTTATGCAGAGAGCTCCGTGCCGGTCCAGACATTAGCGGCCTTCAGACAAAAAGGCAATCGCACAATGTCCTCTTTTTCTGTTCCTGTACCAAGTTGCCTCCTTCAGCCCCTGAAGGTCCCTGACCGCCTTTTACTGGGACCAGGACCTTCCAATGTTCCTCCACGGATCCTGTCAGCTGGTGGTAGAGCCATTATTGGACACATGCACAAGGAAATGTTTGAGGTAAGATTGCTTCATCCTGTCTGCTAGTGTAAATCTGGTGATGGGTTATTTATAAATAATTTCAACAATATATCTCTTCTTTCAAGTCTTCATTTACAGTCATTGTTTATCTGCTGAGCAGAATATTGAACCAAAAGATGACATATTCATTTGCAATATCCGAGTAATGCAAAATACAATAAGAAAGGTTTATATAGGTTTACACGTAGATGGAATCTCTCTTTATTTTTCATCTATCTAATCTATCTATCTCCTTTGTGAAAGGTTGCTGCCTCGAGAAACTGCAGCATTAAACTACATTATTGGATATATTGATGCGAAAAACTCATGATTGGTTTACATACCATATATATGTATATACAGATATCTATATTTTGGGCTGGCAGAGTAGGGTAGAGTTTAGAACAGAACACACATTCCAGGAGCTGTGACTGACCAATTCCAATTACTTCACCATGAGTTAGTATGGGAGTTGTTTCTAAGCTTTTTTTTCTGCCATGTTCTCCATTTCTACTTTATAGACTTTTGCCCATTGTACTATATTCACTTTGTAATGAAAACATCCTGAAGCACTGGTTCAATCTGCATGAAAACTGGGATGGGAGAGTATCACATATGCCAATGATTAGGTGTGCTTGTCTGATACACTTACTGTTACCACTAGATGATGGCACATTAGTAGTGTGAGAAAGTCTTTGGATTGTGATGATTCAAAAGGCCTGTGCTTGTTGCTAATAGCACATTCAAAACGCTTTGATGATACATTTGTCAGTCATGCACTTACAATTTTTTTTAGCATGACATTTAAAAAATGACATTCCTTTGGTTTGCAGTTTTATTTTTTTTTTTTTGTATGAAATGTAACTAATTGTCTCAAGTATGCTTATTCCAATAAGCTCTAGAAGATCTTTCCAGCCATGTATTAATATCAGAAAACCTCTTCATCTGACAATACTGGGTTAAATTGCTAGTTGCGAGGTGAGTAAGATGTTCTTGCTATTCTCAGTTCTAGGATATATGGAACAAGGTTAGAAATAGCAATGATGTCATATAAAACTTGATGAAGGATAACAAATTATTACCAATGCAGAGGTAATTTTTTTGCATTGAACAGAAAAAAAAAATATTTAAGTAGACAAGATTTTGGGGGAAAATAAATAAATAAATGAATGTTCAGTTTTTGTTGCGGTTGATGATAAACGATCTAAAGCAGGGATATACAAGAAATGTCCAGTCGTTATAAGACTGTAGTTATAGATATTGGGACTCAAGGGAAAAGCAATTTATTTAAATTCTAATAATCCTCTTTTAGAATAACTAATTCTAATAACTCTCTTTTAGAAAATAGAGTCCTTCAGAATCAGAAATTACCTCAGAGCCCTAAAAAATTGTTTTATATAACAGGATTTCTACTCATGCCGTTTTACTGCTGTAATTTGAATTAAATACCCCTTCAATCCATCATTTCCTCAACCTATGTTGATCTTTAATATTTACATTTATGTTCTGTAAGAAGGCTACAGTAATTCTGATTTCATTGAGTTAATATCTGCAAACACTTTTCAATTCATGATCGAGACTCTTGGAATTCCACTTACTATAAATGGTCACAGATTTCCACTTTTTGTTTTTTTATATATTACTAGCCAACCTGCGGCGTAGCATACGCTGCATAATCAGGCCGCTTTTTTAATGATTTTTAAGCACAGGGAAAAAATGAACATTTGAAAAATCCGTAATTTAATAAACCACCAAGAAAAGTAACATTGTAACAATGCACGGTACGAACCAACATACAATTGTCCATGACTGAAAACTGGAGGACCGCCGTCGCGACTTCTCCTCCTGTTCAGGCTCGTCGGGCGCGGAGGATGGAATGGGAGGAGAGGGGAAGGACGCCCATTCTGCCCCCTCCGTCATGCTAGTCTGCTGATTTCTCGTTCAGTATGCACTGCCTGCTCACGTGCCCGCCCCCAACTCGTCACCTGAGTCGTTTTCGTCTTTGCACAGTCTACTTGCACCTGTAAGTCACGTTGACTGTTCATTTTCCAAACAGCGCCTCATTTGGTTTTGTCTCTGGTACAGTCCAAATGCACCTCTGCGCCACGTAGACTTTTCATTGTTCTTTGCGGTTCTGGCTGCTTTTCTATATATAATCCACCAAGTCACCTGACCAAGGAAGTACCGAGGGTGTGGGGGGGTGTACAAAGGGCAGGGACGTAATCAGTGCGAGCGTATGACCTGTACTTACTGGGAATTCCTCGTTCGTGGGGAACAATTGCAAGCCCCAGTTTCCAGCACGAATGGGGTTCAATGGCTTACCCATGCCTCTCTGCGCCAGGTAGACACATGTTGATCCATTCAGTGTAGCGTGCGTGCAGTTACCTGATGCAGGAATCTGTATAACATTGAAAGAAGTGTTGTTTCCATGAAATACATTTGAAGAGGTGGCAATGGCAGGCAAATGAACAGTCAATGTGGGTCACAGCTGGATTGACGCCGTGTTTTGTGTCACCCGACCATGGTAGTAGCTTTGGGTGAACAAAGGGCAGGGACGTAATCAGTGCGAGCGTATGACCCGCACTTACTGGGAATTCCTCGTTCGTGGGGAACAAATGCAAGCCCCGGTTGATCCATTCAGTGTAGCGTGCGTGCAGTAGGGACATCCAAGGGCATCACAGACCTGTTAATGCTCAATCTCCTGCATAATTATTTATTGAATGCTAAACACTTCCAGAAAGACACAGTTGTCTAAAACGGGTTGGTCTGAGGATACAACAGTAAGTGAATGAAAAGATGGAACTCTGGAGAGAGCAAAATACAACACAATAGTGAACCCGCGGCACAACAAACGCCGCATAATTATTTATTGATGGTTGAACACTTCTGGAAAGACACAATTGTCTAAAAGGGGAGGGTTTGAGGATACAACAGAAAGTGAATGAAAAGATGGAACTCTGGAGAGAGCAACATACAATTGTCCATGAGTGAAGACTGGTTTTGGCAGATACAGGCATATCTTTTTGAAAGTTTGTCCCTGTGCCTTATTAATTGTCATCGCAAATGCCAATCTAACAGGAAATTGTCTTCGGGTAAAATTAAAAGGCAAATTTGAATCTGACGGGGTCAGGCATATCAGGGGAATAAGGACAGTTTGTGAGGTAGCAGATGTGATAGTTTTACACTCCAGTACATTGCGGTGAATGGTGGTAACAGACAGTCTAGTGCCATTACAAAGACCTTTTGCAGGCAGAAGGTTTCTGAGTAGCATGATGACGGATCCAATTTTAATTTTGAGTTTATTTGGAGGCATGCCAGTAGGAGTAAGACTATTAAGAAATTCCTCTGGGAATGAAAGTTGATCTGCAGGATCATCTGTAACGATGGAGTCCACGCTTGTGAAAGTCACCTCATTGTTAGGGATATGTTTTAGCACTTGTTCATTAAGGTATAGCGAGTCTTCGTTGGTGACGCTTAATATAGCTCGCGTGCTGAGTTGTTCCAGAGTGACAGTTGAGAAGTCGATGTCGCCATACAGTTGTTGAACGGGATCAGAATCCTGGCATTCGTATCTGGGATGCCTCTGAAAGTGTATCATGCCATATCTTGTCGTCTTTAAGAAGACCTAATTCTTGGCAAGCTTCTTTAAAAGTGTCACATTCTACACCATTGACTGTTCGTAGATGGTGAAAACTTGTGACACCCACAGAACGGGTAAGGAGAAGTCTGAGGTAATAACGTTCGGTGTCGTTAATGGCAACAACAGGCATTCTACCGATCACTTTTGTGCCTCCTCTGATTCTCTTTTTCCATTTTCCAGAGGATTTTTGAAATGTGTAATGTTGTGGAACATCAGTGTAATGTAACTCTACAGCTTCAGGATCTGTTTTGTTGAGTTCAAACCATGCTAACAGCATAGTGTTTTTGTGGGTGTGTCTTTGGAGCGCTTGTTCCTCGTGACCCTCATGAAAAAAGATGATCTGTTGTTCCAGCAAATGAACTGGTAATCTGGTAATGACGTGAGATTTTTCTGAAAGACTGTACTTGTTCAAACGCCACATAGCCTCAGGAGCACTAACATACCTACCGTCAAGGAAAGTCTGTATTTCGTCATGTTGAAAAATATCATCGGCTGGCTCTGTGTGAAGTGCAATTGATGCAGCGTCGTGTCCTTTGTACACATACTTATAAATGTGTATAAAGTATCAATGTATCAAGTATAAAGATACTTGATACATTGAATGGACACGCAAACTTCAACGTTAATATGAGCATTGAATTTCTGAGAAAGCCACGGATTGTAACTGTAACTATCCAACAGTTGTCGATATCGTATTTGCCAACAACGGCAGTTCTCCCTTGTCTTCGGTGGTATATGGGGTATCCTTGTGTGTTTTCTTGAGTCTCTGCATTGAAGTCTTTCGGGAAATTTTTGGTACACGTGCCGTCTTTCATGCAAGGTGATTTGGCGTTGAGCGTGCCACATGGGCCATGCTCCATGCATTTGGTGACAATTTGGAAAAGTCGAGGGTGTATTTCAGGATTTGGAAGCTCAGCGCAGACATATTTGTCTATATCATCTTTGGTCCTTATTTTGGATTGTGAGTCAAGTGTAAGTAAAATATGGCAATGAGGCAATCCTCGTTTTTGGAATTCAATGATGAAGATGTAAGCGAGAACATTGCCGAAAATATTCTTTTCCAGAATATCTGTTAGAAAATGTCGCAGTTTGATATGAAAGACGCGAGCAACGATGTAGGGTCTGTGTTCTATTTGCTCATGATAGGAAATGGCGTTGCAGATTTCCGGCCAAGCAGGATTGCAGGTGAAGGTTAAAAATAAGTCAGGCTTTACACATTTGCGGACAATTGCCATCACGTCTTGGTAGTTCTATTGCATGTACCTTGGACTGCCTTGAAAGGTAGAGGGAAGAATGATCAATTGTCCAGGGCGGAGGTCATGGTGATGTGCTTTCGCAGTGACAGCATCCATAAGTCCCCTGTATTGCTCTACACACAAATCTTGTTGATGTGACCGAAGGTAATGTAAACGCGCGCCTTCTGTTCTGACATATGCATCGACGATGTATTGCTGGAAGAGTTTGCCACTGGAATGCAAGACACTAAATAAAGATCTCATGGCAAGCCTGAAAGCATAAAATTGGAGCTGTGTGACTTGCGTTCTTTTCATGGTTTGCTTTTCCTCAACATGGGTCAATTGTATGTGCCAGCCTGGATCTCCGTAAGGGAATAGCAGTGGATAAACCATGGGGTCACAGTTCATATTGAGAACATCTCCCCTTGGATATATGCAAAGATACAAAGATAGCAGCAACATCAGTTTGACAGGACGGGGCGTTATACCTTCTCATATCCAGACCTGGATTTTCCATGAACACCATTCGTACAGCAGTAACAGGGTTACTGTGAGTGATAATGTCATGCATTTGCATGTAAGACTTTGCGAAGGGATTAACCTGTCGTATCATGTTGTCTAGTTGAAGCAACAAAATGTCACTGCAAGCGCTATTACATTCCTTTTGCAAACGTTGACTGGTAGCCTCAGCAGAATCGAAGATATATAGCTGACCGTATTGTGGTGACGTGTCAGGATTGGTATATAAAGGAGAGACCTGGTGATAAATTTGACCGTGGATTCTGAAAGCATACGGTCCTTGTCTAGATGGTTGAGCGATGTGTGCGCCCATTGACACGAAAGCTAAAGCAGAGTTGTATTCCCTGATATGATCGGACCTGGACAATTTCGGGACAGCGGGTTCTTGCCAGTCAAGAGGTCTTCTAAAAAAAGAGGGGGTTTGGATAGCGGTGGCAAAGACACCTTGCCGGCATGACAACACTTACTGTAATGTCCGGATTTGTTGACCACTGCTGGCCAATGAAGAGCATTGCAAGAAGCACATAGCGCGGTAGGTAGGCCAATGTTATGTTCTTGGACGTGAATGGCGGTATTTTCTTGAAAAGCTGCAGAAAACTGAATGCGATGTTTGTGCATGAACGATTTAGTGCTGTGTTGACACTGAAGGGAATTGGAATGAGTTGTGTCGAAGCATTGCTGACAATGTTCACATTGCATAATTCGTTCAGTGGAGTGTGTTTTTAAATGCATGTTGAGATATCTCTGCACTTGGAACGTTTTTGAACAAATCGTGCATTGAAAGATCTGTTTGGAATGAGTTTGTTCAGTGGAGTGGGTGTTTAAATGTACTTTGAGAGATTTCTGGCGCGTGAAGGTTTTGGAACAGTGTTGACACTGAAAAGAATTCATTAGGGAATGTGTTTTGAGATGGTTAGTAAGGTAATTGCGTGCGTGAAAGTGTTTGTCGCAAATTTTGCATACAAATGTTTGTGTTGAATGGATCTGCATATGGTTGTGGAGATCCATCTCGTCTGTGAAGTCCTCGTTACAAAATGTGCAATTGAAGGTGAGAGTGGAATGAGTTCGTGTTTCTTGAGAGCGCAAGTTGTTTTGAAGCATTTCTGGCAATGTTCACATTGCATCATTCAGTTAGTGTTGTGTTTTTTTAAATGTGTGTTCAGATATCTCTGCACTCGGAAGCTTTTGGAACAAAAGGTGCATTGAAAGTCCTGCGTGGAAAGCGTGTGTTCAGGGGAGTGTGTCTTGAAATGTTTTTCAGGAAGAGGAGAGTGGGCAGGTGACGTCACATTAGTGTGGCGAGCAAGTGGGTGTGCACCCTGTGTGCACATACCGACAGTGTCAAAAGATGTCACCAGAAGGTTATCACGTGTGTATTTGAGAGGCATGAGAACCTCGTAATGCCCATGATCCAAAGGACCGCTAAAGAGCAGGGATATGGAGAGACGTTGGGCCGGATTGTATGAGGACGTTCTTGGAAGTAAATGCTGATAGTAGCTGGAAGGATTTGGGACATTGCCACAATTTCTGCCTCGCCACCATAGACTCCGGACATATTCATGTAGTCAGCGTATTGTTGAGCAGACTGTATAACAATGCCTCTGTGACTAACAACAACGGACACCACGTCGCCGAAGTTATCCCAATGTTGGCAAACAAAGCCAATAGCCATGTTGTGAAGTTTGAGAGCAACAGTTTCGTCAATGATATTTTTCCAAAAAAAACCCGACTGATAGAAACAAACAGTTACCTGATGCAGGAATTTCTATAACATTGAAAGAAGTGTTGTTTCCATGAAATACATTTGAAGCGGTAGCCATGGAGGGCAAAAGAACAGTCAACGTGGCTCACAGCTGGATTTGGACCGCAGCACAGACCAAAGCGAGTATGTGTTTGATGAGCTGTTCGAGTTGGCGGGCAGTGCTCTGAGGTGCGTTCCCGATCACATGGGAGGAGGGATAGAGTTTTTGGGCGGGGCTTCGTTGTTCCTTTCCCATGGTTTTCGATGGTGGACGCGGTTGGTGTTGTAACCGAAAAGAATAATGAGAAGTCAACGTGGCTCAGAGGTGCATGTGGACTCCTAGCACAGACGAAAGCGACTTACTGGGTGGTTGGTGAGTTTTTGCGTCCGGGCACATGAGCAGGCAGTGTGAATGCCTAGAGAGCGAGGGTGGACACGGGCCAGGGAATAAGGAGTGTTGGTGGGCGGGGAAACGTCTTCCGTGTTCCTGCAGGACCATCTAAGAAGACGCATGTTTGTCGCGGATGCGAATTGCTGTATGTAGTGTGTAAAACAGTTTGCGATGGTGCACGCGGCCGTGCGTCGTAACCGAAAAGTCAACGTGGTTCAGAGGTGCATGTGGACTGTAGCCCAGACGAACATAAATGACGGCGTGTTTTCCGAGGCGTCGTGTCCAAGTTGGTGGGCGTGGCTCTGTGAGTTGTCGTCGTATCCAATGGTCTTAGAGTTGGTGGGCGTGGCTATCTTGTGTGCTTTCCATGGGTGGCTACTTGTCGGCGGTGCGTGCTTTCCATGGGTGGCTGCGTGCTTTCCATGGGTGGCTACTTGTCGGTGGCTTAGTGAATTATATATATAGACTAGCAAAATACCCGCGCTTCGCAGCGGAGAAGTAGTGTATTAAAGAGGTTATGTAACCATATATATACATATACATATATACACATATCTACATATACATATATATATATATATATATATATATATATATATAATATATATATATATATATATATATATATATATATACATATACAAATTTACATATATATATATATATATATAGTGTATATATACATATCTACTTATTGGCTCCTGTATTTAGGATATAGTGGGTTGGATAATGGATGGATGGACATCTGTATGCATAGCCCTATTTGCCCGTTTTCGTTTTTTTTCTTTCTTCAGTAATATTTCAGTAAACCCGGAGCTTGTCAGTTCAAATCCTGGTACTGACACCACTGTGTGACCCTGAGGAAGTCACTTCACCTGCCTGTGCTGCAAAAAACAAAAGTAATGTAACAAATTGTACCTCAGATGTTGCAAGTTGCTGGAATAAAGGCATAAGTAAAATAGATAAATATGTATTATCCACATAGGAACTATTAATTTATTTTCAGTTAAGTCATCTGCAGCAAACCTTTATAAATGAGGGTTTCTCCTTTTTAGATAGTGCAAACTGTTTCTTCTTCATTGAGGTTTTCTCTTGGAGAGCTTTTTTCATTTCATTGAAAATTAAAGCAGCAGCTGCCAAAATATGTAGCTTTCTTATTAATTTTTCAACATTGTGTAAAAAAAATTTATAAAGTAACATAAAAGGTTTAAATACTGGTTATCCTTTTACACTAAAATATTACTAAAGAGATACAAAAAAAGTAAAATGCATATGTTCTTTTTCTTTAAGGAGATTAAATATTACTGAAGAAAGAAAAAAAAAAAACTAAAACAGCCAAATGGGGCTATGCATATGAATTTAAAAGGTTTAAATAAAACAGAAATATACACCTTTATTTTTACTTCCTTAACATGTGGAGGGTGTATCCTGTAGCAAAGCCCTAACTTTTTTCGTGAAAGCCCGTTTCAGTCAATAAGTCTTAAAAACAGGTGTAAAGATATTGACAATAAGCTAAGCAAACCCACCAAGACATGGAATCGTTTAAATCGAGTATCATTACATCTTCCTTTCTTAAAGAGAAGTAAGGCAGTACTTATAAGCTTACATATATATATAGACATACATACATATATATCTATATATATCTATATTAAGGATCAGTTTTTTTGTGAAGCAGCCTTAACACAGCTTTTCCGCTGTTTTATAAATGAACGCTAAGGAAGGAGCCTTTTTATTAAATGCAAGGGTTCTTCGCTTTTTTTTTGTTTCTTTTTTACGATTGTTATAGTTCTGTTTGCATACAACGTTGTCAGTTCAGCACTCCGGTTGTAATATGACCAAGCCATGCAAGCACACTCTTGAGAATGCAACGTATAGTTGTACAGGAGAAAAGCAATCTTGCCTGAAGTCAATGGCAACCTTTTGTAGGTCTATGAACTTAATTTAAACTTTAGGTTTACACGGTGCTTTCTTTCCGAAGTACCTGCACTCATGAATATGTCTGTATGCGTCAGTCGCTCAAATCCCCGCTCTTCGCACCAGCGAAGTACTGCTTTTAAATTTTTATTAAGAAGAAAAGAAAACCTTTTTAAATTGAGAGAAAATATACTAATAACAATTTGTTAAGGATCTGTTTTTTTGTGAAGCTGCCTTTACTCGAGTGATCACTTCGAGCTGACTTGCTGGCTAACCATAAGCGTTACCTGGTAGGTAACCACCCATACAATCAGATTGTGAATCAGACTACGAATGCCGTGAATGTAATTACCCCGATCTACATGCTGTCAAATAAACGAACCACACGCCGTGGCGCAATTTTAGGGGCTTCGTCTCTAGCGCTGACATCCGAGGTTCGATTCCCGTAAGGGAGTGAAGTGAGCGCTTCGCACCAGCAAAGTACTGCTTTTAAATTTTTATTAAGAAGAAAAGAAAACCTTTTTAAATTAAGTCTTAAAAAGAGCTGTAAAGATATTGACAATAAGCTATGCAAACCCACCAAGACATACAATCGTTTAAATCAAGGCGCGAGTCGAAAAACACCATCCCATAATATTAGTTAACGATTAACACATTTCTATATGTATTGTTAGCATACAATACAACTGATAATATGTTGCGCTTATTTATCTGGTTTACCAACATTTTTGCTTGTTTAACGGCTGAAATCCAACGTGGTTTGTGCCCTTCAGAATGAAAACAGTTTGCATTTATCTTTTTAATAAAAGGCGAGCTTTTAAGCTTGAGAAATCACCCCGTAAATGCACACGTTTAATTGCACATGTGTTAATATGTATGCTTACATGAACTTAAAAGGTTTAAATAAAACAGAAATATATACCTTTTATTTTTACTTCCTTAACTTGTGGAGGGTGTATCCTGTAGCAAAGCCCTAACTTTTTTCGTGAAAGCCTGTTTCAGTCAATAAGTTTTAAAAACAGGTGTAAAGATATTGACAATAAGCTACGCAAACCCACCAAGACATGGAATCGTTTAAATCAAGGCGCGAGTCAAAAAACACCATCCCATACTATTACTTAACGATTAAGACATTTCTATATGTATTGTAAGCATACAATACAACTGATAATATGTTGCGCTTATTTATCTGGTGTACCGACATTTTTGCGCATTTAACGGCTGAAATCTAACGTGGTTTGTGCCCTTCAGAATGAAAACCGCATTTACCTTTTTAATAAAAGGCGAGCTTTTAAGCCTGAGAAATCACCCTGTAAATGCACACGTTTAATTGCACATGTGTTAATATGTATGCTTACACAGTATTAAAAGACACTCAAAAATTAATGTCATTTACCTTCGTTCCTGCGTTTGACTCGTGCTGTAAATCTCTTCCTTGTTTTTAGTTCACGTGATTACGTAGGAGGAGTGATGACGCGATACGTGACTCCGCCTCCTCCATTAGAGTATATGGACAAAAAACAGGTTCCAGTTATGACCATTACGCGTAGAATTTCGAAATGAAACCTGACTAACTTTTGTAAGTAAGCTGTAAGGAATGAGCCTGCCAAATTTCAGCCTTCCACCTACACGGGAAGTTGGAGAATTAGTGATGAGTGAGTCAGTCAGTCAGTCAGTCAGTCAGTGAGGGCTTTGCCTCTTATTAATTAGTATAGATACTGTATATCAATGGCTCCTGACAGGCTAGAGTAACAACATCATTATGAGAGGTGGTATGCTCTATTGACCAAGAACTTGCACAGACCATGGACTAAGAACCCATCCATCCATCCATCCATCCATCCTCTTCCGCTTATCTGAGGTCGGGTCGAGGGGGCAGCATCTTGAGCAGAGATGCCCAGACTTCCCTCTCCCCGGCCACTTCTTCTAGCTCTTCCGGGAGAATCCCAAGGCATTCCCAGGCCAGCCGAGAGACATAGTCCCTCCAGCGTGTCCTGAGTCTTCCCCGGGGCCTCCTCCCGGTTAGATGTGCCCGGAACACCTCACCAGGGAGGCGTCCAGGAGGCATCCTGATCATCCTTTTTCACCACGACAGACCGATGCAGAGCCCGCATTACTGCAGATGCCGCACCGATCCGCCTGTCAATCTCACGCTCCATTCTTCCCTCACTCGTGAACAAGACCCCGAGATACTTGAACTCCTCCACTGGGGGCAGGATCTCGCTACCAACCCTGAGAGGGCACTCCACCCTTTTCCGGCTGAGGACCATGGTCTCGGATTTGGAGGTGCTGATTCCCATCCCAGCCGCTTCACACTCGGCTGTGAACTGATCCAGAGAGAGCTGAAGATCACGGCCTGATGAAGCAAACAGGACAACATCATCTGCAAAAAGCAGTGACCCAATCCTGAGTCCACCAAACCGGACCACCTCAACGCCCTGGCTGCGCCTAGAAATTCTGTCCATAAAAGTTATGAACAGAATCGGTGACAAAGGGCAGCCCTGGCGGAGTCCAACTCTCACTGGAAATGGGTTCGACTTACTGCCGGCAATGCGGACCAAGCTCTGGCACCGATCGTACAGGGACCGACCAGCCCTTATCAGGGGGTCTGGTACCCCATACTCTCAGAGTACCCCCCACAGGATTCCCCGAGGGACACGGTCGAATGCCTTTTCCAAGTCCACAAAACACATGTAGACTGGTTGGGCAAACTCCCATGCACCCTCCAGGACCCTGCTAAGGGTGTAGAGCTGGTCCACTGTTCCGCGACCAGGACGAAAACCACACTGTTCCTCCTGAATCCGAGGCTCGACTATCCGACGGACCCTCCTCTCCAGGACCCCCGAATAGACTTTTCCAGGGAGGCTGAGGAGTGTGATCCCTCTGTAGTTGGAACACACCCTCTGGTCCCCTTTCTTACAGAGGGGGACCACCACCCTGGTCTGCCAATCCAGAGGCACTGTCCCTGATGTCCATGCGATGTTGCAGAGGCGTGACAACCAAGACAGTCCTACAACTTCCAGAGCCTTGAGGAACTCCGGGCGTATCTCATCCAACCCCGGGGCCCTGCCACCAAGGAGTTTTTTGACCACCTTGGTGACCTCAGTCTCAGAGATGGGGGAGTCCACCTCTGAGTCCCCAGACTCTGCTTCCACATTGGAAGGCATGTTAGTGGGATTGAGGAGGTCTTCGAAGTACTCCCCCGACCGACCCACAACGTCCCGAGTCGAGGTCAGCAGCGCACCATCACCACCATATACAGTGTTGACACTGCACTGCTTCCCCCTCCTGAGACGCCGGACGGTGGACCAGAATCTCCTCGAAGCCGTCCGAAAGTCGTTCTCCATGGCCTCCCCAAACTCCTCCCACGCCCGAGTTTTTGCCTCAGCAACCACCAAAGCCGCATTCCGCTTGGCCTGCCGGTACCTATCAGCTGCCTCCAGAGTCCCACAGGACAAAAGGGTCCTGTAGGACTCCTTCTTCAGCTTGACGGCATCCCTCACCGCCGGTGTCCACCAGTGGGTTCGGGGATTGCCGCCACGACAGGCACCGACCACCTTACGGCCACAGCTCCGGTCAGCTGCCTCAACCATAGAGGCACGGAACATGGCCCATTCGGACTCAATGTCCCCCACCTCCCTCGGGATGTGGTCGAAGTTCTGCCGGAGGTGGGAGTTGAAGCTACTTCTGACAGGGGGCTCTGCCAGACGTTCCCAGCAGACCCTCACAACACGTTTGGGCCTACCAGGCCTGACCGGCATCCTCCCCCACCATCGAAGCCAACTCACCACCAGGTGGTCATCAGTTGACAGCTCCACCCCTCTCTTCACCCGAGTGTCCAAGACATGTGGCCGCAAGTCCGACGACACGACCACAAAGTCAATCATCGAACTGAGGCCTAGGGTGTCCTGGTGCCAAGTGCACATATGAACACCCCTATGCTTGAACATGGTGTTTGTTATGGACAATCCGTGATGAGCACAGAAGTCCAATAACAAAACACCGCTCGGGTTCAGATCGGGGGGGCCATTCCTCCCAATCACGCCCTTCCAGGTCTCACTGTCTTTGCCCACGTGAGCATTGAAGTCTCCCAGCAGAACGAGGGAGTCCCCCTCTAGCACATCCTCCAGGGACTCCAAAAAGGGTGGGTACTCCGAACTGCTGTTCGGTGCATATGCACAAACAACATTTAGGACCCGTCTCCCCACCCAAAGGCGGAGGGAGGCTACCCTCTCGTCTACCAGGGTAAACCCCAATGAACAGGCTCCAAGTTGGGGGGCAATAAGTATACCCACACCCGCTCGGCGCCACTCACTGGGGGCAACTCCAGCCCCTCTCAAGGAGATTGGTTCCAGAGTCCAAGCTGTGCGTCGAGGTGAGCCCGACTATATCTAGCCGGAACCTCTCGACCTCGCACACTAGCTCAGGCTCCTTCCCCTTCAGAGAGGTGACATTCCACGTCCCAAGAGCCAGATACTGTAGCCAAGGTCCCCGCCTTCGGCCACCACCCAACTCACACTGCACCTGACCTCCTTGGCTCCTCCCATAGGTGGTGAGCCCATGGGAAGAAGAGCCCATGGACCAAGAACTCACAAAGTTATTACCCAATTCCTGATGCTGTCACTGGTCTGGATTAGTATTGAGCAGTTTACTCTGCAATGGGGAGCATTGGATAATATTCAAATGTGTTTGGATTACATTTTTGAAAAGAACACTATTAGGGAATCAGGTGTCGTAATGTGAAGCATCACTTTTGCTCACTGAGGTCAGTAAAACTCTACAAAGACCAGACACCTTTCCTGTGATCTTCCATGGTAAGCATGCCTGTTGGCATTTTCAAACAGAACAATATCCTTAAGGCAACCATCTTTTTTTCCTCTCTTTTCTCTGACGTAGAATTATCTCCTTGTCGTCCCATGCAGCGGACTAATATCTAGAGATGCACTAGTGGCTCTGCACGTTTAGGCAGAGAGCTCTGTAGTGGTGTAGACTTTAGCAGTCTTCAGACAAGAAGGTAATCACAGAATGTCTTCTATCTGTTACTGTACCCACTGCCAAATGTGTGTTTCACTCACTATTTATAACTTCCATGTGATGTACCTTTGCTATCAAATGAAATTCTTACCTACATAGTGCCGCCTTTGTATGCTTTCCATAGATCTCTGATACTTTTTTCTTACTTAGCATATATATATATATATAGAATAAGTAATGAAAAACCATTAAGTATGCCTTTCATAGCAATATGCATCATTAAACATCATTTAAACACTTCATCCACATTTCGATTAAAGAGATTTTTGCTAAAATATGTGTATTACTTTGCCGTTACTTTTAAAATTTAAATAATTGGACAACAGTTTAAAATGGCAGAGCAGTCACCTGACAGGCTAGATTGTATAGGAGTATTCATATTTTTCCTGTTTTTTTTTTTTTTTTTTTCCACGCTCACATGGATTTCCTCAGGGGGGCTGGTTATTACCCATCTTCTAAATTCATGCTGTCAGGTTGATCAACTTTAATAAAATGTCATACTGTACTGCCTATATTTTCTCTGAGCTGCAGTGCTCTAGGGCAGACATTTGCCTTGAGTCTGTTATTTCGCACAGTTTATCAGAATTATGCAAACAAGCTTATGAGAATGCATCAATGAATATTTATTTGCACTAATATTGCAACACATCACATAAAATTCTCAAATGCTCTGCATTTAATTCAGGAAGGCTAGGGATTTAAGCCTATCCACAAAGCAATGAGTGCAAGGCAATAACCAACCCTGAGATGGACACTAATTTACTTATTAACCTAATATGTATAATTTTGGGATGTTGGTAAAAGCCCAAAGAGCACACACATACACACATAAAGGAAGGATGTCATGGTAGGTGAGCACAAGTACTTGGAGAATGTAGAGTTCATAAGTCTTCTTCTGGGTTGACTGCTTCAAAACTAGTGAAGAAGCAGATAGGTTTGCAAATCTTCTGTTCTCCTCCACTCCCCCAGTCCTGTGATCACTTTAATTTTAGTTTGGGTAGATTCATTAAAAGGGTCACACATTTGAATATACATTGGTAGGGCAAAATACTGTATGTTGACCACCTGCCTAATATGCTATTTTTCCTACATGTACTGATCACTCAAGGACAGGCTCTATAAGACTGTTGATGGTGTCCTGTGGTATTTGACACAAGGACATTAGCAGCAGATTCTCTTACTATTGCAAGTTGTGAGGTGGAGCCACCATGGATTAAACTTATTCTATCACATCTTACAGATGCTAAATTGGAAAGAGATCTGGGAATTTGGAGGCGAGAGCAACAGTTTAAACTCTGTCATTTTCCTCAATGTATTTCTAAGCAATTTGTGCAATGTAATAAGGGCCATTATCCTCCCGAAAGATGCCACTTCTACCAGGGGGTACTGTTGCCTTCAAGGGGTATACCTGGTGCACAACAATCTTTAAGTAGGTAATATGTGTCAAATTAATATTCACATGAATACTCTAATCCATGGTATTCCAGTAGAATATTGCCCAAAGCATCACAATTCCTCTACTGGCTTATCGTCTTCCTCTCTTCCCTCAATTCATCTTGGTGCCATCCCTTCCCCAGGTAAATAATGCACACATGCTCCACCATCCACATGATGCAACAGAAAATGACATTCTTCAAACTAGGCAACCTTTTTACATTGATCAAATGTCAAGTTCTAAAGATCGCATGCCCATTGTAGACACCTATGACAGTGGACGGGGTCACATACAGTATATGACAGGATTCAGTGCATTTTGTGTTTTGATACATTATTCCAATAGTGATCATTAAAGTTTATTTTGCTTTGTGCGACAGTAGTCCTTTGGTTGGTTCATACCAGATGAGATAGCCTTAGTTGTCCTCTTGTATCCATGAGTCAGCAGTTCATTGTTTTTTCCCTCCTCAGACCAACTTCAAAAGTTACTCACAATGGCTGACCATTAGCACCTCACAAGCCTTTCCGATTCAAAAACACTCTAACCCAGTCATCTACCCATTATAATTTGGTCCTTATCAAAGTTATTCCTGCCCATATCTTCTGTATTCAACAGATACAGTATATCTAGTATATGATGTGTATATGTATAGTGTCTGTGTGTGTGTTTATTAATGGCACACTAGGGTGTATTCCACACCTCAGCCTCTGAGTACAACTACACTATAATAAGCCTTCAGGCTCAAATAGGCACTTTTATTGTCCAAAATACCTTTTTACAGGGTTCTTCATTTTCCCCAAGCACCACAAAGTAGTTATTCTTCACATTTTTCCTTCTCCACTCCTCTCCAGCCAAGCTTTGCTCATCTCCAATTTTAGGTGAGGTGTAGCCTCTATAGAATGGAAAAGATTCCACCTGACTGCTACCTACCCAGTGGCACTCAAGGAAACAGAGAGGACTGCCTATTGAAATTTCAGCTCCCATGTAACCCTGTTGATATCCAAATGCTGCTGCCTAGTGTGCTGGGAGAACACGTGACAGAATGGGCAAGTTGTTAACTTGCTATCCTAAACCCTGTGGAAACACTTAAGCATGGTAAATTAAAAAAACAAACAAAAAAAAAAGTTGCATAATTTCTACCCAACTTCCCACTCTTGATACATAAAGATACACTGTTTCTGAATTTTCTTTGCAGATGAAGGAATGAACTAACAATGGTGACTGTGTTTTTTCTGTCCCATGGCACTCAAAAACCTCTTTCAAGTCTGCTAAACCTGTTTGTTCTATAGTGACATTCTATGTTTTGTCTTACCCTTGAAAATGCACGTGTATATGCTCTTTGTAATGTATTACTTTTTCAAGCGATGTGTTTGTGCTACTACAGAAGAAGTCACTTGTAACTGAGTAAGAAAATAGTTCTCATGAATGGAAGCTTGGGGTTTTCAGCAGTGTTTAACAAAATATGTACAATTTACTTAATTACAGTACTGCAATTACTGTACTTCTGATGGCAGAAGGCTCGGCTCATACAGTTCATAGTTCAAAATGAAGACAGTTAATATCTTCTGTGTCATTGGAACAGGAATAGTTTAAATCTGATTGTTAAGCCATTCCTGTGTATGCTTGTGCCACTAAAGTTTGCACATGCTCACCAACTGTAATCTTATTATTGACAGATAAGAAGAATAAATTTGTTTATAGATGGGATACAAGGTGACGCAAATCAAATTTATTTTTTTTACTTATATTGTACAATGTGTAATAGCTCAAAATAATGGATAATGGAATTTACCTAGAGCATTTGCTTGTGATATTATTAATTCTTATTATACTTGAACCTTTTTTGTATCAAACATTCAGAATATGAATAAAGAATAGACATGCCTTAACCATCACCTGCTTGTGTTTTATAGATAATGGATGAAATAAAAAAGGGCATTCAATATGCTTTTCAAACAACCAATGAGCTGACTTTGGCTGTCAGTGGTTCAGGCCATGTTGCTATGGAAGCTGCACTTTTTAACACTTTGGAGCGTGGCGATAAAGTTCTAATTGGGGTTCATGGAATCTGGGGAGAAAGAGCTGCAGACATATCAGAAAGAATTGGTGAGTTTTTATATTTTATTCTTTGTAACCTGTCTCTTAACTCATCATTAAATCTGCAGAACACTTATTTAAAAAAAATACATTTTTGGATAATCAGATACGATCTGCTTGTCGAAAATATCAAAAAATTATCCTTATTATATCTTATTTCTATAAGATATGCAAATGAAAGGAGAGTATTCCATTAATTTTGTTATGCTCTTGACCTATGTTTTCTAGTCACTGCATAGGGGTTGAGCTATCTTTATTTAGATTGGCCTTGTCACTGTTTTGTGAATCACTCTGCACAACACAGGGTTTCCTTGGATAGAATTCACAAAATTATTTTCCAGTGGAAAAAAAAAATAGCAGTTGTGTGCATTTTGAAATACAGATAGGTAAGGTTTCAGTGGACAAACAAAACTCAAGGTTAGAAAGAAAAAGAAAAGGTCAGAGTCATGATGTGCTAGGTTTTGATTGCGGAACAGTAGGAACAAAATGCTGGCACATGGCTTAAGCACTAATAAATAAGCCTTGCACTTGTACTGTAGTTTCTTTAAAAAAAGGAAACTAGAAATAATAAAAATGAGATTGCTGTCAAGCAATTAAAGAGACCAGGTAATGTGAATGTGATGTGTAACTTCTTTAACCATGTCTACTTCATACCCACAATATGGAAGCTTTCCCAAGAACTCTGAGCAAGCAGGTACATTTACTGCCTTTTTTTTTTGTTCAATAAATGATTTTAACCTTATTTTTCACTAATGTTTTCCCTATTTAGCTCATGTGTTAAATTTAATATGTATTAAAAATTCTATATTTTTAAGTTTTTAGTGGTACTTCATGTTTAGTAATGTCAACAATACTGAAGCTAGGAAAGAACAATAAAGTGACAGTTGAAACAAGTATTATACAAATGAATTGACAATGCTATGGGACAAAGTGGTAATCTAACATAGGGAGATATTGTTTTTTCCATCTCCCATAAATTTGTTTTTAAATGTGTGACAGTCCGTAACCATGACAATATAGTGGATAGCACTGCTGTCATTTGATTCAAAATTCTGGGATTGAATCCCATGCCTAATTGGGTTTTCTTTTCTGCAGCTTATACCCCATCCCTCTGTCTGCACTGGTTGTACTCCACTTGACCTCCTGTATCCCAAACATTTGCATGTTATGGTTATTACTAGATCAGTGCTGACCCTATTACAGTGAACATGTCCATGAGTGGGCAATACGATAGAGTAGTGTCATATTGAGTGAAGGTTCCTGTCTTGCTCTTAATGCTGTTGGCATAGTCCATCTGACCTCTTCATGTTTCTGTTATTTCTTGAACTACATCAAAGTTCTTTTTCCTTGAAAGTCATTTGCATTCACCTACTCAGCTTTAACAATTGTCTCTGACATGAAAACACAGGGAATATATGGTCCAAGGCACACCATCACACATTACTTAATAGCAGCCCAAAAACTACATACTTAAAAATGTAAATAATGATTTTTTTTAAGGTGTGGAGGACTTTCCAGGCATTTTTGTGAGTGATAAAGCAAATGTAATTTTTCCTCTAACAAAATATTTTGTGAGCCTTTTAATGTGATAAAAGTCTAAAGATTAAAGTTAAAAGATTGCCATAGATTACTTTGAGAAGAACACTTCAACCCCAAGTGACCCTGGTTTGAAAATGCTGTAGTTAACTGACTGTTTTAGTTTACTATATACTTTTTTTACTGGTTCAGCAGTGAGTTTTGTAAAACATACATTATTAAAAGAATAGCATGTCCAATCTCTGGTTTTGCTTACTTGAATTGAAAATGAATGAAGAACTAACACTTAAAGCCATTCTGGGCCATCCTAATACAGGACTGGCTTCCCTACAAATTATGCATGTTATTTCAGTATGTGGTCATAGGGTACCGTGTGACCTGGTGTTGACAGAATGACATCTGCTCACAGAACCATTAAAAGGTATTTCCTTGCACTGAAGGGTGCCCATGTTTCCCAATAAAATGTGGACTATATCAGATGCAAGTTAATTTTGGTTAAAGACCCAAAACATGTAGTAATGGTTTTGACCTCTTCTTTTGTTGTATTTTTGACTTTTCAGGATAATTTTGGTTTTGATTGCAGTAAGCAGGGTCTTTTTCTGGCTTTCTGACCCTAGCTACAGTTTTTAGTTATTGTTCTGTATGCTTCATTTGAATTTAATTTCCTATTCTTCTGTTTTTTTTTTTTTAATTTTTTTACTAACCTATCTGTCTGGCAGGCATATCATCATGTTGCATTTTGATTTGTGCTGTACTCTGTACCTGTGACATAAAACCTATAGTACTTCTTACTGTGCATCCCCAAAACAAGCTTGATCACCCCCTGGTGGTATTTATGCTATATGAACATAATGGTGCGTGGGATGAAGTATCAGATTGTTGTCCGTCCTTGTACCTGAACTACACCACTTCAAAATGCCAGCAGTCCTGATGTATTCAACCACTAAAACACACTTCTAAAAAATTTATACACAAGCAAATGAACAAATGAGTGCAACCAAGGACATGTTCTCTCACCTCAGATCATCTTGATTGACTAGTAATCAGTCACAGTAGCTTACATAATTCAGACACTCTTCCTATTTATTGCTCTTGGCTGGCAGGAACTTGAAATTTAATCTAATGTGGAAAATATTATCACAGGTGGTACAACAATTTATTGGAATCATTTGAAAGTGTATCAGTTCAGATAGTAATTTGTTGCACAGCTTTTTCTGCCACTGCTTCTACATATTTTTAAATCAAAGATTTGTTTAATTTTACAAGATTAGGCTACAAAGGCTAAAGTATATCTCAAACTAATATATATATATGACAGGAAAGTGAAATCAGAATCTACTGTTGTCATCTAAAACAGTTTAATGGCTTTGGAAATACCTCCAGGGCTAGGACACTGTTTGTTATTTTCATTTACTTGGCTCTGAGGCTGATGTATTTTTTTTTTTTGTTTTTCAAATCTAGGAGCAGGGAACAAAGATCAGATATGTTGATCGTGAAATGAAAACAAATGAGTTGCAACAAAAGGTCTAATGCCAGTGGATTAGCATTTAACTGGACTCAAAATAAAGCACTTTGGCATGTATGTTAACATCCTGAGCTAGTTGAATATTGACAAGACTCCCCCACTGGGCACATTCAGCAAAATACACTGTTCACAGCCACATCTTCAAATAACAAGAAATTAATCTCTGCGTGCCATCAGTAGAGAATCATTTGTTTTATCTGCTTTACTCTAAATGTTTAATGCAGGAAAGACTAGATTTAATTCTGTGGTCACAAGCAAAGAATACAAATACACTTTGCTGCTCTGGGGACACCAGGACATCACATATGTACGTGCAGATAGGTGTAATACTTTCTTAAATAATGCATATTACATGATTAGAGCAAATGCAGGTTAACAGATTAAAAATAAAGGCTTTGAACATGGGGTATCCATTTGATTAATTTGGACACCTGATTATGCTGCCAGCCTCCAAAGGCAGCGTATTAATGTCCAAAAACCAGGCAGCATTTATACCCTAAAATAGGGCTGGGCGATTAATCGAAAAGTAATCGAAATCGACATTCAGAACCTATAA
This sequence comes from Erpetoichthys calabaricus, assembly GCF_900747795.2. Taxonomy (NCBI): domain Eukaryota; kingdom Metazoa; phylum Chordata; class Cladistia; order Polypteriformes; family Polypteridae; genus Erpetoichthys; species Erpetoichthys calabaricus. The sequence goes on along the minus strand of NC_041395.2, from coordinate 171,475,646 downwards.
TCGATCAAATTTTTCCAGGTCGATTATTTCGATTACTTTCCCTTTAAAAACACTACCGCGTGTGGAGTCACGTGACCCCGCACCGTTACGTTACGTTATTCTGCCGACATGTCAAGCATGGAGAGCTTAAACACTGACACAACTGAGCAACAAGAGCAGCTTGTACCAAAGAAAAACACAGTCTCCGTCATTTGGACACATTTTGGCTTCAGTAAGGATGACATCGAACAAAATGAAGTCAGATGTAGACACTGTAGAAAAACAGTTTCGACGCCCAAAGGTAACACCACCAATTTGTTTCAACACTTGAAGCACAATCACGTTACTGAATATGAACAGTGCATGGCTCAAAAAAAATAAAAAGAGACTGACAAGCGCCCAGCAACAAGTGCCTCCGCAAAGCAGATGTTGATAACACAAGCGTTCACAAATGCCACACAGTATGAGAAGAGTTCAAGAAGATGGAAAGAAATAACTGATGCTATTTGTTATTACATCGCAAAGGATATGACTCCCTTGGCTACAGTGGAGCGAAGCGGGTTTAAACACCTCATTAAAACTCTCGACAGAAGATACACTGTGCCATCGTGATCACATTTTTCTAAAACTGCGCTGCCAGACATGTACAAGACATGTTATAAAAATGTAGCTGCTGAACTGAAAAATGTTCAACACTTTGCAGCCACATCTGATCTCTGGTCAAGTAGATCGATGGACCCATTCTTGAGCCTTACTTTGCACTACATTGACTACGATTGGAAGCTGCGCCAGAGATGCCTTGAGACGGCATATTTTCCAGCCGATCACACGGCAGATATGATTGCGCAAGGTCTGAAAGATATGCTTTCTGAATGGGACCTCGCGGAAGAAAAACTTTCAGCCATTACGACAGACAATGGTGCTAATGTTGTCAAAGCTGCTGCGCTTAATGGATGGTTACGGCAGCAGTGTTTTGGACACCGCCTACACCTTGCAATTGGTGAGTACACGTCAGCTTAATTAAATATAATAGCATAAAAGCAAAAGAGGTCATTAGGAAGCTTTTTTAAAGGGAGTGAGGCAACACCTTCAGCAAGTTCAGCTACACCCACTCTGTCACTTCAGCAATCGCTAGAAGCAGAGATGAGCAGCTATTTGGTGTCCCCCATGCTGGATAGTGAGGCAAATCCACTGGACTGGTGGAGGAAGCATCATGTACACTTTCCCACTCTAAGTAAGGTGGCAAAAAAGTATCTCTGCATACCAGCTACTAGCTCCCCATTAGAGCGGGTTTTCAGTTCAGGCGGAAACATTGTTACATGCCTCAGGTCCTGCCTGAAACCTGAAAAGGTTAACATGCTCGTGTTTCTTAGTAAGAACTTAGAGTAAATTCATATTCATATAGTGACATGACAAGATCGCTAAGATCACCTCATGCAACAGTGTTAAGAGAGTTCTATTTTCATTACAACATTAAAATATTTGTTTACAGAAGATACAAGAAATGCACTGTTTAAAATATTATTTACAGGATATATAAGAGTTATTTTATTTAGAAGAGATACTGCTTATTTTCTACTTTTAATAAGAAAAACATTGAAAATAATTTATTTTGCTTCCAAAAGTGCAAGTTATTTATTTTTACTTTTTTTATAAGAACAAAGTGACTGTTCGTTTTAGGCAATGTGTGCTTTAATTTCAGTTGTTCAACATTGATGTTCAATAAATAATCACAGATAGTAGATAGTGTGTTTCCTTCAATTATTTTAAAATCAAGTAATGCACCCTTCATTCAAAAATCTCTCACTTGTAATATGTGAGCATATTTACTGTACAAAACTTGTCAGTGAACTATGAGGGCAAAAAAAAATAAAATAATCGTTCATTAATCGTAATCGAGTTAAAATGTTCAATTAATCGAGATTTTGATTTTAGGCCAAATCGCCCAGCCCTACCCTAAAAGCAAAACACATAAAGAAGGCACTGCACCATGAAAATCAATCTGGAAACTGATCAAAATTAGTCAGCAAAGCTTTCTGTTGCACCTCCATTATAATGGAGCTGCCAGTCAACTGACTTAAGATAGGTGGAATTTTGGGCAATTATTTCAAGAAAATAAATGCACATATAAATGTGTGTGAGTATTACTGTATGCAGCCATGCTCAAGAGGTTTAGTTGTTGTTTATTCGATTATTACAATAGGCAAAGTGACTCATTACAATGGTGAGATGTAGAAGAGAGTCCCTGAACTCACAGAATATCATCCATCCATCCATCCATTCTCTTCCACGTATACGAGATTGGGTCGCAGAGGCAGCAGCTTGAGCAGAGATGCCCAGACTTTCCTCACCCTGGCCACTTCTACTAGCTCTTCCGGGAGAATTCCGAGGCGTTCCCAGGCCAGCCTAGAGACAGTCCATCCAGCATGTCCTGGGTCTTCCCCGGGGCCTCCTCCCGGTTAGACGTGCCCGGAACACCTCACCAGGGAGGCGTCCAGGATGCATCCTGATCAGATGCCCGAGCCACCTCATCTGACTCCTCTCAATGCGGAGGAGCAGTGGCTCTACTTTGAGCTCCTCCCGGATGATCAAGCTTCTCACCCTATCTTTAAGGGAAAGCCCAGACACCCTATGGAGGAAACTCATTTCAGCCGCTTGTATTCGTGATCTCGTTCTTTCGGTCACTACCCATAGTTCATGACCATAGGTGAGGGTAGGAACATAGATCGACTGGTAAATTGAGAGCTTTGCCTTTCAGCTCAGCTCCTTTTTCACCACGACAGACCGATGCAGAACCCGCATCACTGCAGATGCAGCACCGATCCGCCTGTTGATCTCCCGCTCTATTCTTCCCTCACTCGTGAACAAGACCCCGAGATACTTGAACTCCTCCACTTGGGGCAGGATCTTGCTCCCAATCCCGAGAGGGCCCTCCACCCTTTTCTGGCTGAGAACCATGGTCTTGGATTTGGAGGTGCTGATTCCCATCCCAGCCACTTCACACTCGGCTGCAAACCAGTCTAGAGAGAGCTGAAGATCATGGCCTGACGAAGCAAACAGGACAACCTCATCTGCAAAAAGCAGTGACCCAATCCTGAGCCCACCAAACCGGACCACCTCAACGCCCTGGCTGGGCCTAGAAATTCTGTCCATAAAAGTTATGAACAGAATCGGTGACAAATGGCAGCCCTGGCAGAGTCCAACTCTCACCGGAAACGGGTTTGACTTACTGCTGGCAATGCGGACCAAGCTCTGACACCGATTGTACAGGGACCGAACAGCCCTTATCAGGGGGTCTGGTACCCCATACTCCCGGGGCACCTCCCACAGGATTCCCTGAGGGACACGGTCGAACGACTTTTCCAAGTCCACAAAACACATGTAGACTGGTTGGGCAAACTCCCATGCACCCTCCAGGACTCTGCCAAGGGCGCAGAGCTGGTCCACTGTTCCACGACTAGGACAAAAACCACACTGTTCCTCCTGAATCCGAGATTCGACTATCTGACAGACCCTCCTCTCCAGGACCCCCGAATTGATTTTTCCAGGAAGGCTGAGGAGTGTGATCCCTCTGTAGTTGGAACACACCCTCTGGTCACCCTTCTTAAAGAGGGGGACCACCACCCCGGTCTGCCAATCCAGAGGCACTGTCCCCAATGTCCATGCGATGTTGCAGAGGCTTGTCAACCAAGACAGTCCTACAACATCCAGAGCCTCAAGGAACTCCTGGCGTATCTCATCCACCCCCGGGGCCCTGCCACCAAGGAGTTTTTTGACCACCTCGGTGACCTCAGTCCCAGAGATGGGAGAGCGCACCTCCGAGTCCCCAGGCTCCGCTTCCTCATTGGAAGACATGTTAGTGGGATTGAGGAGGTCTTCGAAGTACTTCCCCCACTGACCCACAACGTCCCGAGTCGAGGTTGGCAACGCACCATCCCCACCATATACAGTGTTGACACTGCACTGCTTCCCCCTCCTGAGACACTGGGTAGTGGATCAGAATCTCCTCTAAGCCATCCGAAAGTCGTTCTCCATGGCCTCCTCAAACTCCTCCCACACCCAAATTTTTGCCTCGGCAACCACTGAAGCTGCATTCTTTTTCGCCTGCCAGTACCTGTGGGACTCCAGAGGCGCCTAACAGGACAAAAGGGTTCTGTAGGACTCCTTCTTCAGCTTGACGGCATCTCTCCCTGCCGGTGTCCACCAACGGGTTTGGGGATTGCCACCACGACAGGCACCGACCACCTTACGGCCACAGCTCTGGTCAGCCGCCTCAACAATAGAGGCACGGAACATAGCCCATTCAGGCTCAATGTCCCCCACCTCTCTCGGGACGTGGTCGAAGTTCTGCTGGAAGTGGGAGTTGAAGCTGCTTCTGATGGGGGACTCTGCCAGACGTTCCTAGCAGACCCTCACAATACGTTTGGGCCTACCACGCCTGACTGGCATCCTCCCCCACCAACGAAGCCAACTCACCACCAGGTGGCGATCAGTTGACAGCTCCGCCTCTCTCTTCACCCGAGTGTCCAGGACATATGGCCGCAGGTCCGATGACACGACCACAAAGTCAATCATCGAACTGAGGCCTAGGGTGTCCTGGTGCCAGGTGCACATATGGACACCCCTATGCCTGAACATGGTGTTCGTTATGGACAATCCAAGATGAGCACAGAAGTCCAGTAACAAAACACAGCTCGGGTTCAGATCGGGGGGGGGGGGGGCATTCCTCCCAGTCACGCCCTTCCAGGTCTCACTGTCATTGCCCATGTGAGCACTGAAGTCCCCCAGCAGAACGAGGGAGTCCTCAGCAGGTGCACCCTCTAGCACCCGCTCCAGGGACTCCAAAAAGGCTGGGTACTCCAGACTGCTGTTCGGCGCATACGCACAAACAACAGTTAGGACCCGTTTCCCCACCCAAAGGTGGAGGGAGGCTACCCTCTTGTCTACCGGGGTGAACCCCAATGGACAGGCTCCAAGTCGGGGGGGGGCAATAAGTATGCCCACACCCGCTTGGCGCCTCTCACCAGGGGCAACTCCAGTGTGGTAGAGAGTCCAGCCCCTCTCAAAGAGACTGGTTCCAGAGTCCATGCTGTGTTTCGATGTGAGCCTGACTATATCTAGCCGGAACCTCTCAACCTTGCACACTAGCTAAGGCTCCTTCCCCTTCAGAGAGGTGAAATTCCACGTCCCAAGAGCCAGCTTCTGTAGCCGAGGATTGGACCACCAAGGTCCCCCCCTTCAGCCACCACCCGACTCACACTGCACCTAACCTCCTTGGCCTCTCCCACAGGTGGTGAGCCCATGGGAAGGGGGACCCACGTTGCCTCTTTGGGCTGTGCCCGGCCACCAGGTGCTCGCCATCGAGCCCCACCTCCAGGCCTGGCTCCAGTGGGGGGCCCCCGGTAACCCGCGCCATCCAAGGTTTATATGCATCATAGGATGTTGTCTGAACAGCTCTTGTCACGTCCCTCGCCTAGGACCAGTTTGCCTTGGGTGACCCTACCAGGGGCATAAAGTCCTTGACAACAGATCTCCTAGGATCATTGGGACACACAAACCCGTCCACCATGATAAGGTGCACACACAAAATATCAGGCCTTGAAAAGACCGGGCTATAGTAATAGAAGATGATATAGGTCAGATCCTAATGCCATCTAAGGACAAGAAGATGAGACTACAATGGGCAGATAAACATCAAAACTGAATAATTAGAGATATCACTTGATAATATCAACTTCAGCTATGATATTCATATGGTGGGGTCAGAATCTCAAATAGGTATCATGAATTCATGGATACAGTCCACCTTGTGTCCGTGGTACAGGCTAGTGATAGTATGTTATGGGTTAGGTAATGTTTTCTTGGTACATATTAGACCTTGTATTATCACCTATACATCATTTGAATGCTACAGTGTACCAGTGCATTGTTTGGCCACAATCTGCACTTTTTCAAATGGATCTATCAAGTCAATGCACCATGTCATAATGTGCACCTGAACTCAGTGTTTCCCTGAATATGACCGTAAATTCCTTTTAGTCTGATGGCCTGCACAAACCCAGAATCTCAATCCAGTTTAGCAACTTTGGGATGAGGCTGCATATGTGGTTCATAGCATAATTGTGTGGCTAAAAACTCTGCAGGATTTTTGAGATGCTGTTGAGTCAGTATGAACAAAAATCATTTTTAAATCTTTTTAGTTAGCCAATAAAAGGTGTAATTTTGCTTGGCTTTTCTCTGAATCCATGTTTGAAAGAATTCAATCTGTTCAAGGGCTGTAAGGTGGCCCTACCAGGTAAAGTAGCCCTTTACTGTATAACTGATATGTAAGCTGAACAATTGTGACACCACGCAGAAATAGGCAACAGCAAGGCTATAAAAATTTCAGAAAAATAGACATTGCTAGTGTCATGCCAGTGCAGGGGGAAACATACTATTGGGACAGCATAGCCCGGATGCCCTAAAAATGTTAAAAAATAGCAGCTCAGAAATCCGGGCTCCCACACGGTATTGAATGCTAGGAAACCGTATAGGTGCCAGGACAACCAAGTATAGAGAGTTAGGCCTCTAGGGATATGAGTGAAGACCTCCTGGCCATTAAAGGGAATGAAAAATATTATACTTTTAAGAGGACATGAAGCAGAGGGGCTATACTGGAGATATGACTATTTTAAAGTAACCAAATGGACAGAGATTTTAGTTTTATGAGAGGGTTTTCTGGTGGGTAAACCATCCTACCTGATAGATAGGGTCAGAGGATGCAGAGCTTTATTGCTTTTTTGTTACTTTGAGTTCTCCCGTTGTTCATCTATATCTTGAATAATTTATAGGATAAATTCACTTTTTTTTTTTGTATGTTTTGAACTTCTCTGCATTTTGTAGGTAGGATGGTTGCTATAATAGCATTCCTTATATAGTACAATTTGCCTTTTTTGTTTAGGAAAGAAAACCTAGTAACAAAAGACATGTTGTTCAAGTGAAAATGATGTGGCAAGTACAACAGTATGATCCAAAGGCATTCCAATAATAGCTATACAGTTAAACAGCTTCATTTATAAACTGTGTAATACTGACAGTTTTGCACTAATGTCTAAAAAATGTTCTAAACTGATTCCCATGAAGCAAATTTAATATGTGCCCTAAATGGTGTTGGACACTTTCAACTCATGCAGCCTAGTGATGTGGATTGGCTCAATCCCATTCGTTTTCTGAAATTTTAATTTGAGAGACTTTCTATGTATGAAGCATAAATTAGTAAAAAAACTTTTATATAGATCCTGAATTTCAAGCCTGCAACACATTCCAAAAAACGGTTAGGACGGTAAAACATTCACCACTTTGTGGCATTTGTGAATGTAACTCCATATTGTAGTGCCTGACAGAGGTTTGCCAAAACTAATTCCTTGCCCATGTGGTTATATCAGCTATTGATGAGTGACGGCTCTTGATGCAGTGCTCTCTGAGGGATTGGAGCCCACAGGTGTTCAGCTTAGGCTTGTAGCCTTGCCCTTTACACATTGAAATTCCTCCCGATTCCGTGAATCATTCAGTGATATTATGTATTATAGGGAGAAATATGCAAATCCCTTCCAATCTTTCTTTGAAGGACATTGTTCTTAAACATTTCAATAATTTTCTCACATTTGTTGACAAACTGGAGATCCTCTGCCCATCTTTCCCCCTTAAAGACTCAGCTTTTCGTAGATACTGCTTTTGTACCAAATCATGATTACAGTCACCTGTTTGAAATAACATCATTACTTAATTATTTTACCTAATTGCTGGCCCTAATTTGCCTCTGTCCCAACCTTTTTTGGAGTGTGTTTCAGGCCTGAAATGCAGGAATCCATGTATATTAACAAATGAAATGAAGTTGACCAGACAAAAAATAAAAATCTTGGGTTCGTACCGTCTGCAATGAAACAAAAGTCAAAGTAAATTTAAGAATCATAATTTTTAAGAGTATGGGTAAAATGTCACTCTGATGACACAATTTTTATATAAAAAAAAAGAGAAAAAGTTGGTGGGTAGTTTTGAAAACATAGCAGGTATACGGTTAATGTTTAGTAAGTCTGTGTAATCATGCATCAAATGCCAAAAAACAACTCTGGAAGGGGAAAAGAATACCGTGCCTCAGTCTGTTCTTTTCATTATCACATCTGCCCAGAAGGGTAAATCGGAGTCAGAAGAAGATTACACTGCCAAGCGTCCAGATGAGTGACTCTAGCTTAACTGCCATATTAAAGAAACACACGCCCCGCGACTATCTTTACTACCATAGAAGACAGGAGCTTAAATATATATTGTAAGAAGATGAGTGTCCTTAAAATATATACAAGACTTCTACAACAAAATTGACTGCCAAATTGATGGGCAACCATAAAATAAAATGCACTAAGGATACAACGACTTATGGTAATGTATTTTGTACTAATCTGGAAAACTGCTGTAAGGTTGATTCGGTTTCTACAAGACTTTTGCCAATCAAGATTCACCCTCTCTGTATTAAATGACAAAGGTATTAAATCCCTGTGTGAATCAATATGTGTTCCATTAGGCTGTGGTACCTAACAGAGCAGGGTGTCTATTAGTTATGTTGGTTGTTCTTATCTAAGAGTGGTACAGTAATTTTTTATAACCTTTTTGTGTAGCCCAGATGAATACTTTATAATTTAATTATAATACTATAGTTTAATTAGCTATATATATAATGTAATTTAATTATAATATTAGTTTAGTTAGCCATATACAGATAAGACAAAGTTTTCCTCTAGATTACCTTCAATTTGTACACAGTGATTTGTTGAATTACAAAATTATGCTAGCAAGTTTATGCTCACAACCAAACAAAATAACTGCTACACAATTTGTAATTAATGACAAATGACTACCTACATTTTTTTCCCCCTAGGAGCAGATGTAAAGCGCCTTGTCAAAGTTCCTGGACAGTATTTTAGTTTGAATGAAATTGAACAGGTACAGTTTTCCACCTTATAAACATTGGTTTATATATCTGGCTGTAAGATGCTACCTTTTTTTGCGTTGCCAAATTGGCTGCTGTTGTTATTATTATTTCTTGTGTACTTCAGTTCTATAATAAACATGTACATATGCTGTATGTTTCTGGTCAATACTTGCATCTAAAAATGAAGCTGATAATCAACATACTAGGACATTGATGATGGCCATGTTATGCAGTAAAGGTGGGAGCTGAGTTGACTTCACAGCTATGGTTGCCAACTTTCCTAAGCAAAAATAAGGGACAACCTAAGGCAACAACTGGTTGGGTGGATTTGTAAGGGTGGGAGCTTGGAATGGGGGTTTGAAGGGGCATTGCCAGGTAGTCCCCCTGGCACTGTTGATGTCCAGGTGGGGACCCTTGAAGTTTTGCTGCTGTCAATGTCCAGGGTGACTGACCTGCATACCGGTACAGACCACAAGATGTCAGTTTTAACTCTGGTCACCCTACTCTCAGCTGACCTCGCCAGAAAGTGCACCACTTTCAGTGTTATAAAGTAATCTCTCTGTGTCTGAGGTTAAGAGTCTCCTTTAACTAAAGCTGTAGAGGGGCTGCTTCTATGGGCCATTGTAATCTGGACTTTGTGGTTTTATAGCTGCACAGTTACCATAGTACAAATCTGCGAACTGACTTGGCTTGTGGTGCCAGTCCATCACAATACAGTGTCTTTCTGCAGATTTTACATACTGCTTACTGAACATGCCATAAGATGGACTTACTCATAGTGTCTAACAAGGTGTGACTTGAGAGACTATACTTCTGCCGTCCCCTACGGAAAAACGCTTTCACAAATGACATTCAGCTGAAAAGGTTTTCTGTGACTACAGGAGGTGGATACCTGTCCAACAGACAGCTGCTACAGTACATTATCCCTTAAAACTCTATGTACAATACAATACAATACAATACAGTTTTTTTTTGTATAGCCCAAAATCACACAGGAAGTGCCGCAATGGGCTTTAACAGGCCCTGCCTCTTGACAGCCCCCCAGCCTTGACTCTCTAAGAAGACAAGGAAAAACTCCCAAAAAAACCTAGTAGGGAAAAATGGAAGAAACCTTGGGAAAGGCAGTTCAAAGAGAGACCCCTTTCCAGGTAGATTGGGCGTGCAGTGGGTGTCAAAAGAAGGGGGTCAATACAATACAATACAGTACAGTATACAGAACAGAACAATTTCTCAATATAGTAAGAAATAAAAAATATAAATTTTAGAAGTACGGAGCAGAATTTAACAGTAGATGATATATCCCATAATAAGATTTGGATTTGTATAGAGTCCTGGAGACCTCATCCTTCAAGCTGCCTCCCCCATTTGGCCATTCCACAGCTGAAACAGTGCTGGGCCAGCCAATCCGATGAAAGGACCCCTCTCTCCCACGATTCCTGCGATCCTCCATCTGGGATGACTTTTCCTTAGGCAGGCAAAACAATTTGGCAGGTGGGCCATGGCACCAAGTGCCACATTTGAGTACCGAGAAGAAAAACAGAATAAGTGAGGGTTAGTATACAATTATAACTGTCATGTTATTTATGTTTAAGTGCTAATGACTAACAACAGACTAACAACAGAGATGCAGTCTGTACAGTTAATCAGCAGCTCTAGTCAGGATATGCTAAACTGAAGTAGTGAGTCTTCAGCCGGGATTTAAAAGCTTATGTACAAAGGAGATCAAAAAAGATTTCCTTAAAGTTCTCCCCGGACTTAAATGCTAAGAAAATACTTTGTACTTGACCCCTTAGAAAATAAATAAACATAACTGTGGAGGCTGTACATGAGAAATTATAAGACCGCAAAAAGAGGGTCACTTTTCAAAAATTTTGTAGCTATAGAGAACTTAACAGAGCAGCAAAGTTAAAAAGAACACCTTGTGAATTAAGAGCTATCTTAATGCCACTCCATTTTTTAAACCTTGAAACTGGATCGTGTGAAGTCTATGTGTGCATAATAGAAACATAAGTACTGTCACTCGATTCCATTTCCCAAATATCGTAATACATAGTATATAGTGTAATCACTAATGAATGGAATAGTATGTGCTTCTTCTGGTTAAAGGAAACACAAGAGCAAAAATCGGTAAGAAGTTCAATGAGAGGCAGAACTTTCAAAAGTAGAACACCAAGTTGTTAAAGCTAAACTGCTCAAAGTCTGATGCATTATGCTCAGAGAGAGAGAAATAGAGAGAGACAAAAAGAATAAATTTCTTTCTTGTAACTTTTCAAAAATGCCAAATGTTTGCTACTTCATTAGTTTTGTTAGATAAAGAACTTAGAATGAACTACCATAGTTCGATCAAGTGGCCCATTGGGAAATGACTCTGGTAGCTAGATTGTTCCTCAAAAAAAAGGAAGTGAATCTGATAGATCCATAAGTGTAGGATCCTGCAACTTTGTTTGCATTTTTTGTAAAATATGTATATGCTGAAATATTTGTTTTTGATGAAATATGTATTGCCTAACTTCTTTAAAATAGCACTCAACTTCTATTCCTTTCAGATCAAAATTATTAATTCAATCATTCATTTTCCAAACCCACTTATTCTAATGCAGTCTATCCTGGCAGTACTGAATATAGGACAAAAATCAACCCAATTTGATGAACTAATTAGAAAATATGTGATTAGTATAACATGCAGATGCATGCAGGGACTATAACTGTTTTTGTTTTGAATTTTTCTTCATTTTCTTAATTACAGTTATCACATTTTTGTAACAATGAGTCATATTTGAAAATAACAGTGATAAAAGAATGCAATTAGATGCATTAGCAAAGTGCATAAAATACATGTTTTACACTATCGTAGTTAACAACCGAGACCAAATAGGCCTTTGGTGGCTGAAATAGTTTTCATAGACCACAGCTTACCACTCAAATGATGTGAAAACTAGCATTGAATGACTTCTATTGAATACAATCATTAGTTATTGGTCGAGAAAGGTCTGCAACTAACTGTAGTTCATTTTTTGTAAACCTGTATTTTTTTAATGATGAAGAGTTAAAAATCTAAATTGAAGTCTGCTGTGCACTCTGTGGCTGTCAGACATGTAAAACAGGTTGAAATAGCCTTTCTCAAAGGAAATTGAAGTAATTTAATCAGTAATTTATGTGTCAAAATTTATCAGCTGACGACATATGTTTTTATAAACTTGCTAATGCCTTTTGAATAGTTTTTTTTAAATTTCCAAAATTTTATAGTGTGCTTTTTTCAGAATATTGAAATAAAAATTGAAGTTTTTTGACAAATGTCCTACAAGAATAAGTGTACTAAGTTTTTACTGGGAATTGCTTTGTGTGGGAAGACCGGCAGACATGATGAGAAACTTCCTAAAAAGTAAATGCAGAAGAGCTCTGCCACCCCACGTAGAAATTGTTGTTCTTCCCTAGGATCTAGTTGCGAATAAATTACTAAGAGTTGTGCTAGACAGGAGGTGCCCACCTCAGGGTGCCGCACAGGGGCCTTCAGCAAGCTGGCTACGCCACTCTTACAGGGAACACAAGGCATAAAGTGTAGTCTGAATGTTTCAGAAATTTGAGTCTATGCAATTCTTTTTCTTTCTCTTTCTCATACAGGCACTATCAGAACACCGGCCCGTACTCTTCTTCATCACACATGGAGAGTCATCTACAGGTGTGGTACACCCAATGGATGGTCTGGGTGACCTTTGCCATAAGTGAGTAAGATTGCAAAGTGAAACACCATTTCTTTACAATCACATTTCCTTGACATCTTTTTTTGTAGACCAAAAATTGGAACATGCACGTTCCATGTCTCATGTAAAACATTTGATAATAAAACTCCTGATGTTGCTACTTAAGTTTTAAGCAACACTGCTTAATCCTCCATTTTAAAATCAGAATTATTTTTAATAATTGGGCTGTCTCCTTGTGCACCATAATAAAAAGATAAGTGCATCCATCCAGACGCTATGTCTTCGTCATTCTAGTAGATGGTGCATAACAAACATTTTTGGCAATAAAATGCATTACATTTGTCATTTCAACAGATGGCATATCACAAACATTAACACTGCTTTTATGAATCCCATTCCAAATGGCATATTACAGACACATATGCATTGTATGGTGCGCTGCAAACGTTAACGCTGAGGTATCCATTGATAACACCGGTCTTAGATGGGAAGCACAGCTAGAAGATTTCTAAAGGTTTATAGGATTATTATTATCATGTGTCCAGAGAACAGTGAAATTCTTACTTACAGGAAATGTGCTTATCAACATGTAACAGATCGCCATTCTCTGGTGCTGTGATTAGTGAACATAACTACCTTATATCTTCCTTATATAAATTAACGAACTTACTTTGAAACTCCTTGCTTTCTTACCTGAAAAATCTCAGAATACAGTTTGCAACAGTATCTGTCATTAGGAGACACATTCATTTAGCAAATTTTGGAAAATAATTAGATAAAAGCAAAAAAAGTAAATACTCTCTTTGATCACTCAAGCCTTGAAATGTTAATGTAGTTGTAGTAGCTATCTAGGTCATGCAAAAAGACAATTTTCCCCTTGGGGATTAATAAAGTATATGCAAACCTAGGTTACAGGATTGTGTAACACAACTATAATTATAAGTTTGATACTTTTGATCTTTTTGGTGTTAAAATAACATGTTTTAACATGTCATTGTTTGTTTATCCAATAGCACTGTACCAACAATGCTGAAAAAAAAGCAGGAACAAAAGAAAAATGCAGCAGGAAATTAACATGAAAAATTAACTTCAAAAACCTAATGAGGTTGCTGCCAGAAAGTGAAATATCATTATGTCAAAGCCCCAATGCATAACCAAAAATCTTTATTGAAAAACCCAAAAGTCAGACTTCCCCAAAAAATGTATTTACTCTGAAAGACTCTCTACAAAATCCACAGATTGAATGGCTGTAATTCCGCAATGCTGGTCTTTGTGCTATTGCTTTGATGGTGTCACATTTCACGACTTGCAGGTGTCATATGGTAGCAACTGTCAGTCATAAGAACTTCTACTAAAAATGGGTGTGCTCACAAACAACTAAGTGAGAGTGTGGAAATAACAAAAAATGTGACATTCAAATTTTAATACTTTCACAATGAAACTGAAAGAAGTACAGCTTCAAATAAATCCATAAATCATGATGATCACAGACAGCATTTTTGGATGCAAGGTATACACCAAACCTGGAGAGAATGCCAATCTTTTATAAGAACCAGAAGGTCGCAGAATATAACACTCTGACACACTTGACACTGATGTAATAAAAAATTTTAAAAGAGCCCTGTGAGCTCTGAAATGGACTGGTACCCTATCCAAGGCTTTTTCCTGCCTTGTTCCCAGTGCTATAGGGTTAGGCTTTGAATTGACTTTGAGTTAAGCAGCTCTCAAAATCGTATGTTATGCAACCCTATACCATATTTGTTTGCCATATTTAACTTTTCAGCAAAGAAGATAAAGACAGAAAATAAAAGGATAGTCTCATGATCAAACAATAAAATGTACATATTGCCATAGCACTAAAATACTACTGATAAGAGTCCACCAAGCCAAGATATTGAAAGAATAAATAATGAAAATAAGAACACACTACAACTCAAGGACAGTTAGAATTTGGTCTTTAAACTACCCTGTATTCATGTACTAATATATATATATATATATAATATAAATATATATATATATAAATATTGTGAAGAAAGCAAATGACACAGCATAATGTTTTGTGGTTTTAGCCCCGTATACTGTAAATCAAAATAGAGTAACGTCTCCACTATACAAAAAATCAAGGTCAACATAAGACATTGCATGAAGGGAATGGGGGACAATTTATACAGGGGGACCGGAAATTAGAAGGTGGAATGCTGGGAAAACTGTGATGCAGGATGGGTGTTTGACGTCATCATAGTGGAACTGGAGGGTAGAAGGGAACCCGGAAGTATGGTGGCTTTTTGTTTTGTCCGGGCGTTGTTACGCCGGCGATTCTTCATTCTGGCTGAGAAAACAAGAAAAGAAAAGTTAGTGCGCTGTTGTTGTCCCTCGGCACGACCTGTCGCGATGCGGCCCGGGTCCTTAAACTGCTCCCCATGCACTTGTGCGTGACATGACTCCCCCTTCAGCCCAGACCCACCGGGTCGGGCGGCTCGAACCGAGAGGGCATCTGCGTTGGCCTGAAGGTTACCCCGATGATAAGTGACGGTGAACTTGTACGGCTGCAGGTCCAAAAACCACCTGGTAACCCGAGGATTCGACTCCCTGTGAAGGGCCATCCACTGGAGGGCGGCATGGTCCGTCACCAGGGTGAACTCCCGGCCCAACAGGTAGTACCACAGGTGAGTTACCACCCACTTACTTGCCAGGGCTTCCCGTTCCACCGCCACATACCTCGTCTCCCGGTCCAACAGTTTCAGGCTCAGGTACATTACGGGATGTTTGACACTGTTGATACTTTGGCTCAACACGGTACCCAGGCCAGTGTCCAAAGCATCGGTCTGGAGGAGAAAAGGAAGGTAAAAGTTAGGTGTTCTCAAAATAGGTGCCGATGTGAGGGCCAGTTTTAAGTCATTGAATGCTTGTTCCGCTGCTTCATTCCACACCACATGTAAAGGGGCCTTCTTCTTTGTCAAATCTATCAAGGGTGCTGCCCTCTCCGAGAAACGAAGTACAAACCGGCGGTAGTAACTCGCTAACCCCAAGAAAGCTTGCACCTGTTTCTTGTATCAGACGGGGCCATTCCAAGATGTTTTTTATTTTTGAGCACTGTTTCTCCACCATCCCTCCTCCTACCAGGTAGCCCAAATATTTGGCCTTGTTCAACCCAAAGAAACACTTCTGGGGGTTGATACGCAGGCCAGCTTTCCCTAGCGTCAAGAGGACAGCGTAAACCTGCAACACATGCTCCTCCCAGGTGCCGGAAAAAATGACGACGTCATCGAGGTAGGCGGCACAATAGGACTGGTGGGGCCATAGCACTCTATTTACCAGACGCTGGAAAGTTGCTGCCGCCCCGTGCAGCCTAAATGGGAGAACCTTGTATTGCCAGTGTCCACTAGGGGTACTGAAGGCGGTTTTCTCTTTAGCGGATGCCGTTAAGGGAATTTGCCAGTACCCTTTGGTCATGTCAAGTGTAGTCAAATACCGGGTCGTTCCCAACCTCTCGAGGAGCTCGTCGACTCGGGGCATGGGATAGGCGTCAAACCTGGAGACCTGATTAAGACGTCGAAAGTCGTTGCAAAATCTCCAAGAACCGTCCGCTTTGGACACCAGGACAATGGAACTGGACCCTTCGATAATGTCCATTTCCAACATCCTCTGGACCTCCAACTCCACCTCAGCCCTTTTTGCCTCCGGGAGGCGGTAGGGTCTTACCCGGACAACCACTCCCGGGTCTGTCACAATATCATGCTGAACCAGCGAGGTCCGGCCTGGTGCTTCACTGACCACCTCCGGGACGGACAGGATTGCTCCTTCGAGCTCCTGTCGCTGGTGGAATGTCAAATTGGGGCCGAGGTTAAGCGATACTTTTTCGGAGAAAACGGAGAGGGTGGATTCAGGAAGAGGTTGCTCATCCCTGGCCTTCCACGGCTTTAATAAGTTCACGTGATACACCCTCTCAGTTGGTCGACGGTTTGGCTGGCTTACCAAATATTTGACGAGCCCCTTTCTTTCTTTAACCTCGTACGGACCCTGGCAATGGGCCAGCAGTTTGGAGTGGGAGGTGGGCACAAGCACCAGTACGCGATCCCCCGGCTGAAATTCGCACAGGGAGGAGTTCCTATTATAATTCCGGGCCTGCACTGCTTAAGCCCGAGACATGTGATCTTTTAGTATAGGCCGGATTTTGTCTAATCGAGCGTGTAATTACACGATATACTCCAGCAGGTTTGTGAAGGGAAGTGCCTCCCCTTCCCAACCTTCCTTTAGTATGTCCAAAATACCCCGGGGCTGGTGCCCACAGAGAAGTTCAAACGGGGAAAATCCCGAGGAGGCTTGTGGCACTGCCTGATAAGCAAAAAGGACTAAAGGCAGTAGCTGGTCACAGGTCCTTCCATCCGTGCTGACTACCTTACGGAGCATCTGCTTAAGGGTCTGGTTAAATCTTTCGACCAGCCCATCCGTCTGTGAGTGATAAACAGACATTTTGAGATGCTTAATACGGAGTAACTTGGCCACCTCCCTGAACGTATCCGAAGTAAAGGGCATACCTTGGTCCGTGAGGACTTCCTTAGGTATGCCCACTCGGGAAAATAATCCTACCAATTCCTGTGCAATATTTTTTGTATTAGCAGTTCGCAGGGGAACTGCTTCTGGATACCGTGTTGCATAATCCACTGTGACCAATATATATTTATGGCCTCGGGCCGAAGGCTCTAGGGGTCCTACGAGATCGACTCTGATCCGCTCAAAGGGAACATCAATAAGGGGAATTGGGACTAGAGGAGCTCGGTCCCTCCGGGAATCTGGCGTAACTGACAGACTGGGCAAGACTGACGGAAACGGCGGACCTCCTCGTTGATCCTGGGCCAATAAAACCAGAGTTTAATCCTCTCTAGTGTCTTTTCGGCCCCGAGGTGGGCGCCTAAGAAGTGGGCATGTGCTAGGTCGCAGACCTCCCACCGGTAGGTTCACGGCACTAACAGCAACTTCCGTTCCTCGCCTTCATGTTCCGCAACTCGGTATAACAAGTCATTTTCTAGGACAAAGTAGGGTCCCGGTGCTGTGGAATCTAGCGACGCTAGGTCATCTACGGATACAATAACATTTCAGGCAAACTTCAGGGAATCGTCGTTCCATTGCTCTCTTTTAAATGATGCCGGCGTAGAGCGAAATTGAAAGTCTAGGCTGGCTAATACATCAGGGCCCAGGCCCAGAGCGGTGCCCCCCTGCCCCGGAACCCCACCCAGCTGTACTTCCGGATCACGGTCCATCTCCGAAGGGCGTCCCCCCGGGCTGCCCATGTCATCAATAGTTGCCGATGAGCACGGCGTGGGAGCAGTTCGGAAGGTCCCCTGACCATCCATAAGCAGACCCAGCTTGTGTACAGGAGTGGTGACAGTTCTACCGCACATGTTTTGGACCAGTCTTGTCCCAATATAACCGGATAGGGGGGCTTGGACAACACTGCAACCAGAAGCTGTTTCGGAGTCCCCTTCCATGTTATAAAACACCTTGCGGACCTGTATGACCTGGTCTCTCCATGCACACACGTTACGCTCATCCGTTTTGCGACCCATTGTCGCGGTAAAACATAACGGTGAGTAACAATGGTGATATTGCTCCCGGAATCAAACAATTCCACCACCGAGTGCCCATTCACCAACACCACTCCCTTATTCATAACCGCCAGAGGGTTTGACAGTGCACAGTACCTCTCTCCTCTTGCGTAGCTGCAGTCCGTAGGCTCTGCATTGAGGGGACAGGTGGGAAGGATGTATCCCACCTTGCCACACTTGAAACAGCGTGGCGGGGTGAGCACCTGGTCTCTTGACTTCGCTGGTGGCTCCGTAGTGACAACACGGCGGGGGGGCTCCGGGGTGGCAACCCGTCCCTGTCGGGCCGTACGAGCAGGCTTCTCAGACCCCCCCGATTTGGTTCAACGCCAGTTGTCGCTCCAAGACCTCCAGGAGCCCGTTCATATCCCGGAAGGGGTGTCTCCGGACCTGCTGGGCGAGGTAGTCCGGCATGGCATTGATTAATGCCTCACAGGCTACCTGCTCAACCCCCTGGCGGGCTTGATTGACATCTGGCCGTAGCCAGTGCCCGAGTTTGCCCCAGAACTCGAACGCCTGGGCCCTAGCTGGGAGCTCCGGGTTGAACCGCCAGTGCTGCCATACCCTCGCCTGTTGGCCGGAGGTAATGCCGTAGCGCTTGTGTAATTCAGATCTCAGGAGGTCGTATTGGGTGGCTTCCTTCTCAGGGAGGTCGTGATAGGCCCGTTGTGCCGGACACTTCAGCTAGGGAGCCAAGATGGACGCCCAGTCCGCTCGTGGCCACTGATTCCTTGTCGCCATCCTCTCGAAGACGGTCATGTAAGCTTCCAGATCGTCGGCTTCTGTAAGGGGAACAATCTGGGGAGGTGGAGGACGTGCGAGATCTGGCCTCACTAGCCATCTCTTTGTTTGAGCGAGCTCCACCTAAGTCCACCTTGACCGCCTGGAGCTTGTTCGCCAGAGTATTCAACACAGCATTCAAGTCCTGCACTTCAGACATCTTCGGGCGTTATCCTGCCGACTATGCCAATCTGTGAAGAAAGCAAACAACACAGCATAAAGTTTTGGGGTTTTAGCCCTGTATACTGTAAATCAAAATAGAGTAACATCTCCACTATACAAAAAATCAACGTCAACATAAGACATTGCATGAAGGGAATGGGGGACAATTTATACAGGGGGACCGGAAATTAGAAGGTGGAATGCTGGGAAAACTGTGATGCAAGATGGGTGTTTGACGTCATCATAGCGGAACTGGAGTGTAGAAGGGAACCCGGAAGTATGGTGGCTTTTTGTTTTGTCCGGGCGTTGTTAAGGCGGTGATTCTTCGTTCTGGCTGAGGAAGCAAGAAAAGAAAGGTTAGTGCGCCGTTGTTGTCCCTCGGCACGACCTGTTGCGATGCGGCCCGGGTCCTTAAACTGCTCCCCATGCGCTCGTGCGTGACATATATATTATATATATATATAAACATATATCCTCTTTAATAAAATCCCTGTGTGCGTCCAGGTGTCTGTGTGTGTGTGTGTGTCTTCTGGTGAAGTGCGCATGCGCGGGACACGGTGCGATGCGCGATATTACTGTCAGAGAAAGTTACAGGCATTTTACGGAAATACAAACCAGTATTACTACGAGAAGAAATTAAAGGTACACAATACAGTGACGCATAGTACAGCCACATACAAGCCAGTATTACTGTCAGAGGAGATTAAAGGCATATTACCGCCAGAGAAAATTAAAGGTATATTACGGACGTACAAGACAGTATTACTGTCACAGAAAATTAAAGACACTCAATACACGGCGACAGCCCACGAAGAACGGTCAGCTCAGCATGTAAACATCAACAAAAGAAAGGCTGAAAGATAAAGAAAAGTACGACCAACAAACAAAATGAGATCATGGTCCCTTGCCATTTAATATAGACTGTTCCTACTAATGTTTATGCACTACTGTTCTAGCGCCCGTTATTGTAACAGGCTAAATGACTAGTATATGTATATATAATATATATATATATATATATATATATATATATATGTATATGTGTATATATATATATGTATATGTAGTGTGAAAATGATGAATGTTAGTCAGTAAGAAGAGCTGGAGTGCCAACTTAACAAAAATACATTTAATAATGACAAAAAACGGAATGTGCACAAAATAAGGCACTGCAAGTAGTAGTGGGTCCTTCGGTGGGTTGGCACCCTGCCCGGGATTGGTTCCTGCCTTGTGCCCTATGTTGGCTGGGATTGGCTCCAGCAGACCCCCGTGACACTGTGTTCGGATTCAGCGGGTTGGAAAATGGATGGATGGATGGATAGAAGTAGTAGTGGTCATGCAAAAAGAGTGCTTCTGGCCAGGTGCTCTGTTTATACTGGACACAGATCCAAAAGAAACACAACCTTCCAGCTGCTGTGGAAGTGATGTGAATCATCTTCCAGTTGGAGTCCCTATGGACTGTTCAAGAGAAGGGAGATTGAAACAACATCGCGGCCCCTCTCCACTTTGGGTGGTATTGCTTACCTTACACAATCCTTGAAGATATCCCCTACTCGCACGTGTTTTTAATAATATACAAGGTTTTGCATTTATTACGAGATAATTCAGTACATTTTTCTAAATATTGCATATTTTGTTAACATTGCATTTCCATTTGTACTAAATATGTAAATATTGTTTAGCGCACTAAGCTCATAAGTGTAAGCGTGCTTAATAAAAATAAACTGAATTGAATTAAAATTCAGTATTTTGATTCCTGCAGGATTAATTTACAACTCTATCTTAATGATTAAAATTCAATCTGTGCTGCGCAGTATGGCTTAATCATAAGAGAAACAAGGGTGCAGACACATTGAGTAGATTATAAATGTAAAATGTTCATGCACATATTTTCCAAATAACTTCTTTAAGATAAGTAATTTAACAGATATGAGTGTTACCCTTTTCATATTTACATCCCTCAGTGGTCACTGTCTCTATCTGCCATTTTTCATTTTTAGGTATAACTGCTTGCTTCTAGTGGACACGGTAGCATCTCTGGGAGGAGCCCCCATATACATGGACAAACAGGGTAAGACTGTATCCTGGTGGGGAAAAATAAGAAGCACCATTCGTGCCAAAGTAGAAGAGCTCAATATGAGCCTGTTACAGTAGCTGCAATGAGATTTCCTTCCCAAAAGTCAACGGTAATAGAAGCCTCTAGGGTCAGGTGACTCTTTCTTTTGTTCGCCAGCAGTAGGTGTTAATTTTTATTCCATCTGTAGGGAAGGCTGAAATCCGCACTGTCACAACTTTACTTCCCTGAAGAGTAAAGACTCACAGTGGAAGCAGCAGCAATATGAAAGATTCATTTTGAATGGAACATTTTTGTTGTAAACATTTACATCTGAGCTTTCAGGGGAGATTTTATACTTTCTTTGTACCATTTTTGATATAGATGCATTTTGTTAATAAGCTATTCTTTACATTCCAAGTCTAAAAAGCATCTAGATTTATACTGTATATTCTGTGGAGGAATTAACCAATGGCAAAACTTGCTCCAGGAAATTTCATGAAGAGGATAAGCAATGTTAGTTATGAAAACACATTGGGTACTTTGATTAAAAAATATACCTAGAGAACTTTGTTTGTTTGTTTATTGATTTATTATTTTTCTTTTTCCAGGTATTGATATTCTCTATTCTGGATCTCAGAAGGTTTTGAATGCTCCACCTGGAACAGCACCTATTTCATTCAGTGACAGGGCCAGGTTAGAGATCTCTTCTGCAGTATCTGTATACTGTATGGCAGCCATAGTTGTATCATTTATGATGCTACTCATAGCAATGTATTTAGTCAGCTGGATAAATCTGTGTAGCACTCGATATTTTGCATGGTATAATCAATCACACATATCAAAAAGAATGACGTATCAAATTATTTACTTTATCAATCCACTGCTTTAAATTTAGGATTTAAGGGACAAAAGATTCTCCCAGTAAATCTGGGCACAAAGCAGGAACCAGTCTTGGAAAATTTTGTTTATACCTCACTGAGAACTCTCACTCATAAAATTTACAGTAATCAATTAATCTAATGTTTTTGAGATATATGGGCAAAATGCAATACCTAAAGAACACACACATGGAAATGGAGAAAACATACAGATTCTCCATACCAGTATCAACTGATTTCTTTGTGTTTCTGTTGTTATTTGAGCCATGTTAAGGCTTTAGTTAATACAAGGATCCCTGAAGCCTAAGAAACAGTTAAATGCATGAAAGACCCAGAATTGAACCCACGACTTCTCGACTTGGAGACAGCAGTTCTTGCCTCTACACGAGCCAAGCAGACATATATGTGGGTTTATGTGTCATACCCTATCCCAATTTCTTTTACTTTGGTTAAATTCTTGAAAAAAGCACACTTGTTTTGTTATATCTGTGTCTTTTGTGAAATCGTGTATTTTATATTTGGACTTCAGTCTTCACACATTATATACTGCATGTCAGCATTTTGCCAATTATTAGTAGAACATGAAAAAAGTTTCTGTTCTAGTTATGTGTTTAACATGTCTTGCCTCGCATTTCCTGTCATCCATCATTTACACAGATCATTGTAGACATTGGAACACACTTGAAATGTATGTTTTCCAAATAACTATATATTATTTACCATGTACAATTCAAGGCACCTCATACCTAGATAAACACACTTGAGCTGGGAGAACTTGGTGTATGACTAAAGCTGCATTGGTGGGGGATGGGATAGCAGGCTGCCTGGTGCCGATGCTGATCGATACATTTGCAAAACAAAAGACACTGATAAAGAGGTGCAATGGATTTTAAGGTAGTCCGGGATTATGAGTTTTTTCGTAGGCTTCAGGGATTCTAGTGTTAAAGGACAGCCATTCCCCTTCAACCATTCAGATTTAAAGTTGATATTAGAAGGCAGAATCTGCATAAAAAGGCATTGTCACTCCCAAGTCCAGTGACCGTACCAAATAGCTTTAAGTAGATACTATGTAATTTTTTTGCTGAGCCAAGACTATCATTAGGCCAGTAATTTACCATCCTTTTATTACTCAATACATGATGATAATAATAAAAAATATTTGCAAAATACCTGAAAACCAATCAAGGAATGTTAGTGAGCAGACAATTAGTTGCATCTATTAAACACTTTTCTTGTGGCATTGGGTCGGTTCTGTGTGTAACCTGCTTAAATTGCTGCTTTGTCCATTGTCTAATATACTTCAGTATGAATGCTGCTATACAATTATTGATCAAAAAGAAAAACAAAGAATGAATACACCTTTCAACTTCCAGTAATTTTTACTTTGGTTCTTTCATGGCTGCATATGTGTAGGCCAATAGCCGAAGACATTTTATGCACAGTATCTATGGTAGACAAAACAATAATATTTTATTTTTATTATGGTCTGCATATGTAACAAATAGACATCTAATGACAATGTTGAAAGTTAACTTTAATTTTAACTCCCCAGTGGTGCTGAGAAAACCATATAGAATTTGCTTTGCTATGAGTTCTGAGAAATCGTTGGAAACACAGCAAAATGCATTGAACTTGATGGGGAAGACAAAAAGGAAATTAACTAGTATTGAGTAGGTTTTGATGGTACAGTGATGTTTTAAGTGTCCCTGAGGCCTAAGGAAGTGTCTACCATCTATGCTGGACTTATTGTTGTGGCCAAAAACGTGATCTGATCTGTGAGGCAGCATTGGTAACCACTGCTCCACCATTCCTAAAGAAACAAAAAATGCAGACAGAACAATAACCACACACAAAATGCAACTAATGGCCACAAACTGGCACTAAGTTTAAAAAAAAGTATAGACTGTTTGTCCAGTTCCCCAAATACCTGATATGAACAGGCTTGGACACAAGTTCAATAAACAAGAGGATTTATTTGTGGAAAACTTTTTATTGGTGTTTCCCATACCACAGAAACAGTAATAATTCACAGAAATACTGTAACTCTCTGTCTTTCTCTCTAACTTTCTTAAGCACCCTTACTCCCCCCAACAAGTGCTATGCTCCCCCTTCTGACCCTGGCAACCGGAGCTGAGGCAGGTGGTGTCTTTTATGTGAAACATAGGAGTTCTTGCGGTGTCCCATAATCATGGCCTGGGAGCACATCTGGGTTATGCTGGAGCCTGACCAAGTAGGGCTTGCTAGCTCTCTCGGCACCCCCTGGTGGTGCTAACATAACCCGACACAACTGAGCCAAAGAACTCCAGTTCCCATTAAGCCCTGTGGGGATCTGTGGTGCTGCTGCACCCCAGGGAGGCTGCCATCTAGTGATCTGCGGGAGACTGTGTCCTGTGCATGCTATGTCCCCTGGGCCTTCCACTCTGAAGGCATCCCGACCAGTAAGGTTCCCACCTGTATCTCACAATACATATATATCCTTGCATTCACAGAGTTCCAGCCTTTGGGGCATTGATTGGCCTTGCCATGAAGTGGGCTGCTCAAACAGATCTTGAAGGCTGGCAGCCATGCACCAGGTCCATATAATGGAAAGGGGTGCAACATGGTGCTTGTTTGTTTATGCAGACCGAATGCATACACAGTTTGGCACCTAGTTTACTTTTCCCTTACATGGATCTGCTGGAACTTGAAGATTGGTTTGTGCTTCTCTGCACTTACACTTCCATTTGCACTTTGGAGTAACAGCAGATGATATGTGTACCGGTGCATATTAGCACACCCAGAGAGCCTGCAATGCGAGGGATCACTGTTCTATATTCGGGGGGTTGTGCCTGTCACTTCTTGAAGTGTGTTACATAGCAAAGACCATTAAATGCTTACCTTAGTAGTAAAAATGCAACATAAAATGAATCTATGCAGAACAAAGAAGTATTTTCATTATGGTCAGCTATTAATTCATTTATTTATTTTAAGCCTTCGTGGTGTAAATTGGAGTGGAGTAGAAACATCATGCATGTGTAAACCAGATCAGGCAGCAATCTAAAATGTGAGCTGGAGTATGCGTATGCATATTACCTACGAAAAACACTTTGGAAAATTTTATCAATTAACAGTATTCACCAGCTTGTTGCAGATTCATTCCTGAACTAAGAGTATTACTATATCTCCTCCTGACATCATTATACTGTACATGTATAGTTTAACAGGGCAGATGAGAATGCTTACAAATCAACAAGACTGTCTCTGTTCATACATTAGGATGAGATCTACTGTATACATTAAATTATATTGGAGTAGAATGTTTGCCTGTGGGCTAACCATTGTCAATGATATTGAATAAACGACGGTATGTGAAGAAAAACTGAAAAAAAGTTTGCATTTTAAATGCGTACTGTTGTTAACATCCAGTAACTTTATTCATTCTTTTTTGTTTTTCATTCTTTCTGTAGCTTTTAGGCTGTTCTTTGTTTTTTGTATTTGTTACAATTCAACCCATGTCTCTTTCATCATAATGATGTGTTTATACCTGTTTTTTTCTTAACTTTTTACTGAGACTTTAGCTACTATTAGCAAGAGTTGATCGACTGACTCCCTCTGTACTTTTTAATTTATTTTTAAGTTTGTTAGTCTTTTTCCAATTTTCATTTTAGTATTTTTATTGTTTTTGACTTATGGTTTTTGCTTTCGGAATTGGATTTTTTTTAATTTTATGGCCTGTTCTCATTTTGGATATTTTTCTTTTATTTAAAAAATTAAATATTTAAGATTTTGGTTATTTGAGCCAGGAGTTTTAGGTGGTTCTCGTTTGTTTTCTCGAGAGTTAAGAGGCTAGGCTGTTTTTGAGTTGTAAAGACTTTGGCCCCATTTAATATTTTAAGACCTTTTTATGTCTTTTCTAGAGTTTTACAGCCTAATCCATAAGAACCTTTGGCTGCAATTAATATGCAAGTTTGAAGGCAATACCCTAGCTCAGACTATGTTGTTAGAATTTCCCTACACGTATTTCAAACATTTGACAAAGGAGAGGAGACCATTCAGTCCTTCAAGCCTGTTTTGTTTAACTAATAGCTAGGCTGTCCCAATATCTCTTCCAGATTCTACTTTATACAAAGAGTTGTGGGAATATGGAACATTATACCGAGCCATGTATTAGATGAAGAAAACTTAACAACCTTTTAAAAAGTGCTTCTTGGTTTTAGTCTTAAATGCATTTCACCTTAATTTCCACGGTTGTCCTCTTGGTTCACCATTTACTTGAAAGAATCTGCCTGGATCTACTGTATTTGGACTTCTTCTAAAATGGAAATTTTAAATATAACTAATTTTTTCTTCAGATTATATTATGCTATTCTCACTGAGAAGAGTGGATGTAAACGACAAATGGATGGAACATCAGTATTTTCTTATTGACTTTCATGTGTTTTCTTTGGTACAGACAGAAGATAGCAAGTCGGAAGACAAAGCCAGTCTCCTTTCACTTGGACATTGGCTGGCTCTCCAATTACTGGGGTTGTGATGGCAAGCCACGAGTGTGAGTTTCCTAAAGATGTCTTTTCAACTGAGTTTGCATGAGAGAAGAATTTTGGGTATGGTGCGGAAAAATGACATGCTAATGCATTTTGAAGTAAAGGGAAATGGTGGAGACGGCAGCTCAGTTATGTTTGCTTTAAGTCCTATCCCAGTATGCAAGTTGTATAATTCTTGACACAGACTTGTCCTCTGCGTAATGAAGCAGACATACTACACAATCAGAGCACAGGGCATGTACTGGATCTGTACTATAAATGGTTGTTTCCTGCAATAAGACAAGAAACTAAATTGTTGAGGAAAAATACATAAAATATTGAAAAAATAGTTGAAGACATAGATTATTATATAGCACTCTGCAGTTAAAATGGTCAGAGATTTGAATTATACAATGTTGGAAACCACGCAATAGGTAAAAGTTGGAAAATTAACTGTAAAAGTAAACAAAAAGTAGAATGCATCAGAATAAATTAAAAGAACTAGATGTAATTTTTGAATAGATTGCATTTTCTATTTTGTAATATGGTGTTTTAGCACATTAAAACTTACTGAAAAAACAAGTTACACACATGTATACTCATAATCTACATTAATTTTATAACTGTTTTGTTTTAATCTTTTCATGTGTAGTATATCAACAAAGTAATCAAGAATCAACCTAAAATGAGATGTGGGCAACAAAGGAAAATAAAACAGAATATCCATAGGACAAAAGATCAAAGGGAAAGGGAAAGTTTGGATTTGTTTGGCCGTAGTAATTGACATAATGGAATCTACATGATCTAGACCGGGGTGCCCAACTCCAGTCCTGGAGGGCCGCAGTGGCTGCAGGTTTTCATTCTACCCCTTTTCTTAATTAGTGATCTGTTCTCATACAGATGGGAACAACAGTGGAGCACCACAAGGAGTAGTCCTGCCTTTTCTTCTTTTTTCTCTGTACACCACAGACTATAAATGTAACACCAGGTCATGTCACTTTCTGATGATTCTGCTCTTATGGAGTGTATTGACAAGGATGATGAGGCAGAGTATAGGTTTCAGGAAGAGTACTTTGTTTCTTGGTGCAGAAAGAATTGTCTGCAAGTAAACATCCGCAGTGAAGGAACTGACTTTTGCCAGACCAAATAGCCTCTATGTCTAGTCACTATTCAGGGACCGGAAGTACAGGTACTGCACTCCTACAAGTACTTGGGGGTTCACATCAATGACAGGCTAGACTGGTCTCAAAACACACTGGATCTACATAAGAAAGGGCAGAGCAGGATCTTTTTCCTTAACAGACTGCATTTCTTTAATGTGCGTAATGACATCTTTCACATCTTCTATAACTCTGATTGTCTACACTGTGGTATGCTGGGCTGGTGACAACACTTCAAGGGAGACCCACCAATTCAACAAACTAATTAAAAAGGGCAGTTTCAGTTATAGGACATACTGTTGGACCCCCTGGTAGTAGAAAGGAGGCAATTTAAAATAAAACTGAGTGCCATTTTGACCAATACTGTACATCATATCCCTGACACACTAACACTGAGGACTTTCAGCTAACAAAGTCATCAGCAGAAGTATGTCAAGAAGCACTACTGGGGCTCCTTTATACCAGCAGCAATATGCCTGCATAATGCCTCACTGTGATTGGGACTGCCAAGTCAGACGTTTTTTTCTTTTTAGTCATTCTGGTGTGTGTCCAAATCATAGTTTATTTATTATTTAATGAGTGTCTGTAAAATGTCAATGTTCCCACTAGGGACAAAATAAATTTTTATCTCACTATATGGCAGTGGCTGAAGTCTCTGTGCCAGTAGAGAATGGGAAAGGGTTTTAAATTACCACCTCTTTTAGATTATTATTTGAGTGCAGCAGCTCCAATAAAATTGAATGAATTTATAAAGAGAATGTGTGATTGTGTATTCGCTTCCTTAAATAAATGAATACAATTTAAAGGAAACCAGCAAACATTTTAGTAGAAAAGTAGGGTTTAAATACATTTATTTCAATAATATTTTAAGACAATTCTGGTATAATGTTTGTGTATTAAATGTCTATTTTCATTTTATTAATTATCACTGTCCCCATATCTTCATAGGTACCATCACACTGGGCCTGTCTCTGGTTTCTTCAGCCTTCGAGAGAGTCTTGCAATATTAGCAGAAAAGGTGAACCACATATCAAAATTCAAGCACAGATATACCCTGTACCTACTTTAAAGGTCTTCTAATGTAATGTTTGAGGTTCAGAATGATCTGATTTGCTGTCTAAAAACTTTCAGTGATATCCACTAAATCATTTTGTATGAAAAGAGACATACTTTCTCAACTATTATTGTGGCTTAGATTTCATGTAACTTAGAAGCTCTATTACACTTTGCATGAATACTAGAATACAAAAAAGTATTTTAAGACCAGAGTATAGGAAGGATTAATCGGTTTTGAAAACTGGACTTAATGTGGTAGTTGTTAGTATGTGCTAAATAAATTATGGTTGATAATACATTAATCAATAGTATGGACTTCTAGCCTTTGTCACATCTAACCAAGCACTAGTTCAAGCACTTCTCCTTTGTGCTGATATTGTGAATGCAAAGATGTTAATTATTCACCTGAAAACACTAATCTCCAGCACACTCCAGTTGAGAATTATAAATAGATTATATCCAAATCCCTGCATGTGCCATTTAATAGATTTGGGTGCAGACTTGTATTATCATCTCTGTTCCTTAGTGTCCCAGCACCTTCTTCCACATGTTCTAGAATTGTCCCCCAGTTGCTTCTCCCTGGGCCTATATGATCAAATCTCTGTTTTCAATACTTTCTGTGCAGGTTCCCCTGTCACCTTAGGTTCTCCTTGTTTTGGACTTCTCCACTCTCTCCCTGTCTACGAAACAGTAGTGGGTAATCACAACAGTATCTACTATTGTTGCAAAACTATAAAAAAAACTATTGTCCTCCTGGAGACCCCATTACTCTGTCAATTCTGCTTGCTGGAGGTCATCTTTCTTCAACTTAGCCCTCTTGGAACAATTGTAAGATTGATTAACAATGAATTTGGTTATACAATTTAAAAGATGAATTAGTACAATTCAGCTGATCTAGAGCTGGATGGGGGTTTCTCTATGATATAGTCTCCTCACTCTTTTAAATTCCCCTCTGTCTCCTTTATTTGCTGGCCAACTGTTGGACTGTTGTTGTCCTCTGTTTTTGTTTCCTAACATTTTAACAATTCTGAAGGCTGTGAGGCTGGAGATTGTATTTTCATGGTTTGCTTTTTTCTGTTAAAACTTTTTTTTTTTTTTAAATCTTTTCATATTTTATTGTCTACATTAAGTACGGAGCCCCTGAGGGGACATGGTGTAATTTTTTTTTTTTTCTGGGGATTTTTCTGGTGCGCACCAGGTACTTTCAACTGCACAGTAACTGAAAAGGGGATCCATTCCTACACATATTTTCTGATGCATATTAGTTCTGTTTTATAGTTGCACTTAGGAAAAATGGAAATTGGAGACTCCTCCTCGAGCCGCCACCTTATCATGGTGGAGGGGTTTGCATATCCCAATGATCTTAGGAGCTCTGTTGTCAGGGACTTTATGTCCCTGGTAGGGTCACCCAAGGCAAATTGGTCCTAGGTGAGGGATGAGACAAACACGTTCAGAAAACCTACCATGAAGAATGAAAACTTTGGATGGCATTTTCCCTTACCCGGACACGGGTCACCGGGGCCCCTCTCTGGAGCCAGGCCTGGAGGTGGGGCTCGATGGTGAGCACCTGGTGGCCGGGCCTGCACCCATGGGGCTTGGCCGGGCTGTAGGCAACGTGGGTCCCCCTTCCCATGGGCTCACCACCTGTGGGAGGGGCAAAGGAATGTTGGGTGCTGTGTGAGTTGGGTGGTGGCCGAAGGCGGGGATCTTGGCGGTCCAATCCTCGGCTACAGAAGCTGGGATGTGGAATGTCACCTCTCTGAAGGGGAAGGAGCCTGAGCTAGTGTGCGAGGTCGAGAAGTTCCGGCTAGATATAGTCGGGCTCACCTCGACACACAGCATGGACTCTGGAACCAATCTCCTTGAGAGAGGCTGAACTCTCTACCACTTTGGAGTTGCCCCCGGTGAGAGGTGTTGAGCGGGTTTGGGCATACTTATTGCCCCCCGACTTGGAGCCTGTTCATTGGGATTCACCCCAGTAGACAACAGGGTAGCCTCCCTCCGCCTTCAGATGGGGGAACGGGGTCCTAACTGTTGTTTGTGCGTATGTGCTGAACAGCAGTCTAGAGTATCCACCCTTTTTGGAGTCCCTGGAGGGGGTGCTAGAGGGCACACCTTCTGGGGACTCCCTCGTTTTTCTGGGAGACTTCAGTGCTCACGTATGCAATGACAGTGAGACCTGGAAGGGCGTGATTGGGAGGAATGGTCCCCCGATCTGAACCCAAGCAGTGTTTTGTTATTGGACTTCTGTGCTCGTCACAGATTGTCCATAACAAACACCATGTTCAAGCATAGGGGTGTCCATATGTGCACCTGGCACCAGGACACCCTAGGCCTCATTTCGATGATTGACTTCATGGTCGTGTCGTTGGACTTGCGGCCACATGTCTTGGACACTCGGGTGAAGAGAGGGGCGAAGCTGTCAACTGTTCACCACCTGGGGGTGAGTTGGCTTCGATGGAGGGGAAGGATGCCGGTCAGGCCTGGTAGGCCCAAAATGTATTGTGAGGGTCTGCTGGGAACGTCTGGCAGAGTCCCCTGTCAGAAGTAGCTTCAGCTCCCACCTCCGGCAGAACTTTGACCACGTCCCGAGGGAGGTGGAGGACATTGAGTCCGAATGGGCCATGTTCTGTGCCTCTATTGTTGAGGTGGCTGACCGGAGCTGTGGCCGTAAGGTGGTTGGTGCCTGTCGTGGTGACAATCCCCGAACCCACCAGCAGTGAGGGATGCCATCAAGCTGAAGAAAGAGTCCTGCAGGACCCTTTTGTCCTGTGGGAGTCCGGAGGCAGCTAATAGGTACCGGCAGGCCAAGCGGAATGCAGCTTCGGTGGTTACTGAGGCAAAAACTCAGGCTTGGGATGAGTTTGGGGAGGCCATGGAGAACGACTTCCGGACGGCTTCGAGGAGATTCTGGCTCGCCATCCGGCGTCTTAGGAGGGGAAAGCGGTGCAGTGTCAACACTGTGTATGTTGGGGATGGTGTGCTGCTGACCTCGACACGGGCCATTGTTGGTCGGTGGGGTGAGTACTTCGAAGACCTCCTCAATCTCACTAGCATGCCTTTCAATGGGGAAGCAGAGCCTGGGGACTCAGAGGTGGGCTCTGGGACTGAGGTCACCAAGGTGGTCAAAAAACTCCTTGGTGGCAGGGCCCCGGGGGTGGATGAGATACGCCCGGAGTTTCTCAAGGCTCTGGATGTTGTAGGACTGTCTTGGTTGACACGTCTCTGCAACATCACCGGGGTGGTGGTCCCCCTCTTTAATAAAGGGGACCGGAGGGTGTGTTCCAACTACAGAGGGATCACACTCCTCAGCCTTCCTGGAAAAGTCTATTCGGGGGTCCTGGAGAGGAGGGTCTGTCAGATAGTCGAACCTCGGATTCAGGAGGAACAGTGTGGTTTTCGACCTGGTCGCGGAACAGTGGACCAGCTCTACGCCCTTGGCAGAGTCCTGGAGGGTGCATGGGAGTTTGCCCAACCAGTCTACATGTGTTTTGTGGACTTGGAAAAGGCGTTCGACCGTGTCCCTCAGGGAATCCTGTGGGGGGTGCTCCGAGAGTATGGGGTACCGGACACCCTGATAAGGGCTGTTTGGTCCCTTTACAACTGGTGTCAGAGCTTGGTCCGCATTGCCGGAAGTATGTCGAACCCGTTTCCGGTGAGAGTTGGACTCCGCCAGGGCTGCCCTTTGTCACGGATTCTGTTCATAACTTTTATAGACATAATTTCTAGGCGCAGCCAGGGCGTTGAGGGGGTCCAGTTTGGTGGGCTCAGGATTGGATCACTGCTTTTTGCAGATGATGATGTTGTTCTGTTTGTTTCATCAGGCCGTGATCTTCAGCTCTCTCTGGATCGGTTTGCAGCCAAATGTGAAGAGGCTGGGATGGGAATCAGCACCTCCAAATCCGAGACCATGGTCCTCAGCCGGAAAAGGGTGGAGTGCCCTCTCAAGTTTGGGGGCGAGATCCTGCCCCAAGTGGAGGAGTTCAAGTATCTCAAGGTCTTGTTCACGAGTGAGGGAAGAATGGAGCAGGAGATCGACAGGCGGATCGGTGCGGCAGTGATGTGGGCTCTGCATCGGTCTGTCGTGGTGAAAAAGGAGCTGAGCCGTAAGGCAAAGATCTCAATTTACCAGTCGATCTACGTTCCTGCCCTCACCTATGGGCATGAGCTATGGGTAGTGACCGAAAGAACGAGATCGCGAATACAAGCGGCTAAAATGAGTTTCCTCCACAGGGTGTCTGGGCTTTCCCTTAACGATAGGGTGAGAAGCTCAGTCATCCGGGAGGAGCTCAGGGTAGAGCCACTGCTCCTCCACATCGATAGGAGTCAGATGAGGTGGCTCGGGCATCTGATCAGGATGCCTCCTGGACACCTCCCTGGTGAGGTGTTCCGGGCTCATCTAACCGGGAGGAGGCCCCGGGGAAGACCCAGGACACGCTGGAGGGACTATGTCTCTCGGCTGGCCTGGGAACGCTTCGGGATTCCCCCAGAAGAGCTTGTAGAAGTGGGCGGGGAGAAGGAAGTCTGGGCATCTCTGTTCAAGCTGCTGCTCCCGCAACCCGATCTCTGATAAGCGGAAGAGTGGATGGATGGATGGACGGCTTGAAATTGGAGACTTTATAGAAGTATTCTTTCAGCTTGATCTTAAACACAAAGACATAGCATTTGTTCTTGCAGTTTGTCATGGATACGTTATCACTGAAAGGCATTTAAAACATATATTGAAGTCTAAAGGCCTATTTCGTCATAAGGTCTATAGCAACATTGGGGATATACAGCAACAATTGCAAAGCTCAGGTCAGCTTCATGGCTACCGATGGATGCACACAAAATATCAAAAAAATGGTTTGCATGTGAAGAAGGAAGATTTTTGTCTGATATTGAAGGCGCTAGATGGGTTTTTCCTAAGTGCAACTATAAAACATAACTAGTATGCATCAGAAATTATGTATAGGTAGCCCCTTTTCAGTTACTGTGCAGTTAAAAGTGTCTGGTGCACACTTGTTACTATCTGGTAACAAGTTACTTGTTACTATCTTGTGCACACTTGAAACTATCTGGTGCGCACCAGAAAAATCCCCAGAAAAAAAATTAATTAAAAAACAAAAAAAACCCCAATATGGGCCAGCCCTGCTCACTAAAAATTAAGTTTTTTACCATTACGTCAATTATGCCAGAGCCAACAGAAATGTGAAAATGGGTGGGGGTGGGAATTGTTAGCTTCAATCAGCCTTAGTGAGCCAAAATTTCTCGAATGTTATGTAGCCAGCTATTGTTTTTCAGTTGTTTATCATATAGTTTTCATTAATAAATGTTATATCAAATATTTTGTTTGTTCACTCAGACCTCCTTTAATTAAATATTAGGTTTAGGTTGATGATCTGATAGTGCCTAGTATGAAAAATAGAGACTGGGTTTCAGTTTCTGTTAGGGTCCTTACAATATCAATATTTTGTGGCATCTGAACTGCCTAATGACTTCATCAATATATAAATTGCCCCTGTGTACAATATGTGTAAAGATGTGTAAAGTAATATTATTCTAATATTTTTCTTGTGCTCAGGGACTTGAAAATTACTGGAAACTCCATGAAGAAACTGCTCTCTATCTACATGAAAGACTTGAGAATATTGGATTAAAACTGTTTGTCAAAGAAAAGGTAAGAAGAGAATGAGGGGTGGCCTGTGGAAACATCTGTACTGGGGCTGGGTGGGAAGGGATTGAAGCTGATTTGGATGTAGGCCGGTGTGACGGATTGTTTCAGTGATATTGTTGCAGGACTCTGTTATTAACAGAACCGGTCTTCTGTAATATTATGAAGATAACTCAAAGGTGATTCATTTAAAGATGATTTACAAGTCACGACTCTTTATTGGTATCTCAAATTAGAATTGCTTTATCAAAAATGGACTTGATTATGTGCCAACAAAGAACTGTAAAAATTACTAATTTTAATCAATCAGAAGTGCCATCTTCAATCATTCTCTTTCTACCATTTTCTGAACATGACCAACTCAGCATGCACTTTTACAAAGAAATTTTGCTTCATTCTGTTTCACTGTGGCTTAGCTCTATTGCATGATTTAATTTTTTTTTCCCATTTCCTCTCTATTTATTTTTTGTTGTCCATGCACATGACCTGCCGCAAAAGAACAAGCACAGTGTGAGTGCTGAGTGGTATTGCAAAATTAGCAATGATGTATTGGTAGACAATAACATTAGCTTTTGAAATATACAGTACAAGACTTAAAAATATTGTGTAACCAGTTTGTTTCAAATGTATAGTCCAATGAAATTCTTGACCGACACTCACCACCCTTCACTGACCAGCATCCTGAATCTTACTCTGTGGGTTATGTAAAACGTACCATCACAAGAAATACTTTTTTTTTTTTTTTGGAATATACTTTTGCTAAACTGGCACTAAAATTCACTTTCTGATATTTGCATACAAAACTCACTAAAAGTTTAAAGCTTTTGGAGGATAAATAAAGAAAAAAAAACATTGCACCCTAACGGTTTGGCAACATTGTATGCTCCTTTTGAATTTGTACATTTCTCAGAAGAGGGTCCAGATCAGGAAAAAAAACTAGAAATGCATCTTTTGAAAATATGACATGGCTACACAAAAACCCATAATGTGACAAAAAGATGACAAAAGGTGTAATCAGGCAAATCAGTAAATTTTGTTCTCCAAAGTAGATGAAAAAATAATGTTGCAACTATCATCTTAGATGAATGCTGCTGTTGCTGGTGTTCTTAAACTTTGTGAGTGCTGATGAAGGTATTTTCTCATCAGCCCCAGCACAGCTTGATGGGAGTTATGAAGTGATCTGATCCCGAATGTTAAAGATTTGGTGAAAATCAGAATAAAGTTGTAGGGATTCCCCTTAACAATTGTTGAAAGACCATAATTCTATTGCTGATGGTGCCTAACAAGAATCTCTTTAATCACTGTGCACCCCAATCAGGGCAATATGTCTTGGGTTAGACTGATAGATACTTTATTGATCCCCTCAGGGAAATTCAGATGTCCAGTATCTCAAACTTCTTATTCTTCTTTCGGCTGCTCCCGTTAGGGGTTGCCACAGCAGATCATCTTCTTCCATATCTTTCTGTCCTGTGCATCTTGTTCTTTTACACCCATCACCTGCATGTCCTCTCTCACCACATCCATAAACCTTCGCTTAGGCCTTCATCTTTTCCTCTTCCCTGGCAGCTCTATCCTTAGCATCCTTCTCCCAATATACCCAGCATCCCTTCTCTGCACATGTCCAAACCAACGCAATCTCGCCTCTCTGACTTTGTCTCCCAACCGTTCAACTTGAGCTGACCCTCTAATGTACTCATTTCTAATCCTATCCATCCTCGTCACACCCAGTGCAAATCTTAGCATCTTTAACTCTGCTACCTCCAGCTCTGTCTCCTGCTTTCTGGTCAGTGCCACCATCTCCAACCCATATAACATAGCTGGACTCAGTACTGTCCTGTAAACCTTCCCTTTCACTCTTGCTGATACCCGTCTGTCACAAATTACTCCTGACACTCTTCTCCACCCATTCCACCCTGCCTGCACTCTTTTTCACCTCTCTTCCACAATCGACATTACTCTGTACTGTTGATCCCAAGTATTTAAACTAATCCACCTTCGCCAACTCTACTCCCTGCATCCTCACCATTCCACTGACCTCCATTCCATTTACACACATGTATTCTGTCTTGTTCCTACTGGCCTTCATTCCTCTCCTCTCTAGAGCATATCTCCACCTCTCCAGGGTCTCCTCAACGTGCTCCCTACTATCGCTACAGATCACAATGTCATCAGCAAACATCATAGTCCACGGGCACTCCTGTCTAATCTCATCTGTCAACCTGTCCATCACCATTGCAAATAAGAAAGGGCTCAGAGCCGATCCCTGATATAATCCCACCTCCAACTTGAATACATCCATCACTCCCACTGCATACCTCACCACTGTCACACTTCCTTCGTGCATATCCTTTACAACTCTTACGTACTTCCCCTGCCACTCCTGACTTCCTCATACAATACCACAGCTCCTCTCGAGGCACCCTGTCACATGCTTTCTCCAGGTCCACAAAGACACAATGCAACTCCTTCTGGCCTCCTCTAAACTTCTCCATCAACATCCTCAGAGCAAACATTGCATCTGTGGTGGTCTTTCTTGGCATGAAACCATACTGCTGCTCACTAATCATCACCTCACTTCTTAACCTAGCTTCCACTACTCTTTCCCATAACTTCATGCTGTGGCTCATCAGTTTTATTCCCCTGTAGTTACTGCAGTCCTGCACATCCCCCTTATTCTTAAATATTGGCACCAGTACACTTCTTCTCCACTCCTCAGGCATCCTCTCACTTTCCAAGATTCCATTAAAAAATCTGGTTAAAAACTCCACTATCATCTCTCCTAAACACCTCCAGGCTTCCATAGGTACTGTATGTCATCTGGACCAACGGCCTTTCCATTGTTCATCCTCTTCATAGCTGTCCTTACTTCCTTCTTGCTAATCCGTTGCACTTCCTGATTCACTATCTCCACATCATCAAATTCTTCTCTCTCTCGTTCTCTTCATTCATCAGCCTCTCAAAGTACTTTTTCCATCTGCTCAACACACTCTCCTCACTTGTGAGTACGTTTCCATCTTTATCCTTTATCACCGTAACCTGCTGCACATCTTTCCCAGCCTGGTCCCTTTGTCTAGCCATTCGGTACAGGTCCTTTTCTCCCTCCTTAGTGTCCAACCTCTCATACAACTCATCATACGCCTTTTCTTTAGCCTTCGCCACCTCTCTCTTCACCTTGTGCCTTATCTCCTTGTACTCTTGTCTACTTTCTGCATCGTTCTGACTATCCCACTTCTTCTTTGCCATTCTCTTCCTCTGTATACTCTCCCATATTTCCTCATTCCACCACCAGGTTTCCTTTTCCTCCTTCCTCTTTCCAGATGTCACGCCAAGAACCCTTCTTGCTGTCACTACATCTGCTGTAGTTTCCCAGCTGTCTGGTAACTCTTCACTGCCACCCAATGCCTATCTCACCTCCTCCCTAAACTCAACCTTGCAGTCTTCCTTTTTCAACTTCCACCATTTGATCCTTGGCTCTGCTCTCACTCTCTTCCTCTTCTTGATCTCCAACATCATCCTACAGACCACCATCCTATGCTGCTTAACTACACTTTCCCTTGCCATCACTTTGCAGTCTTCAATCTCCTTCAGATCAACTCTTCTGCATAGGATGTAATCTACCTGTGTGCATCTTCCTCCACTCTTGTACGTTACCCTATGTTCCTCCCTCTTCTTAAAATATGTATTCACCACAGCCATGTCCATCCTTTTGGCAAAATCCACTATCCTCTGACCTTCTTCATTCCTCTCCTTGACACTATACCTACCCATCACCTCCTCGTCTCCTCTGTTCCCTTCACCAACATGCCCACTGAAACCACTTTCTGTCCCTTGGGTACACTGTTCATTACTTCATTCAACTCACTCCAAAAATCTACTTTGTCACCCATTGCACACCCAACTTGCAGTGCATATGCACTAACAACATTCATCATCACACCTCCAATTTCCAGCTTCATAATCATTACTCTGCCTGACACTCTTTTCACCTCTGAATCACTCTTGACATACTGTTCCTTCAGAATAACTCCTACCCCATTTCTCCTCCCATCCACACCATGATAGAACAATTTGAATCCACCTCCAATCCACCTGGCCTTACTCCCCTTCCATTTAGTCTCTTGCATGCACAATATATCAACCTTCCTTCTGTCCATCATATCTACTAACTCTTACCAGTCATACTGCCCACATTCAAAGTTCCTACCCTCAGTTCCACTCTCTATAATTTCCTCCTCTCCTCCTGCCTCCGGACATGTCTCCCCCTCTTCTCCTATTTCTTTTTTGGCCAACAGTAGCCCAGTTTCCGCCAGCACCCTGTTGGCTAACAGTACCGATGGTGGTCGTTGTTAACCCGGGGCTCAACCGATCCAGTAAGGAAATTTGTATTGTTGTTCGCATATTGATTTGGCAAAATTTTACACTGAATGCCCTTCCTGACGTAACCCTCCCCATTTATCTGGGCTTGGGACCGGCATGAAGAAACATACTGGTTTGTGCATCCCCTGTGGCTGGGTTTGTCCAGTATCTCAAACGCATGAGTAACAACTGGTAAATATTATAAAAACAAGGAGAACAAACATAAATAAATAAATAGTAAAACATACAAATGGGTGAATTGTTACAGTGTTAGAAGGTAGAATGGTGACCAGGTCTTGAATCACTTGTATTGACAACAGTGTTACAAAATCTCACGGTAGTAGGAACAAAAGATCTTCTAATGTCTTCTCTCTTTGTGCTGTAGAATAGAATGCAACTGCTACATTTACTTCTTTGACCCACCAAAAGGTTATGGAGAGGGTGCCTGGTATTATCAAGGTTCTCCTGTGACTTCTTCCCCATACACCTTTCCAACACGATTCCCATTGAGTCCACGGTCCTACCCAGTACGAGGTAACCTTCTTCACCAGCTTGTCCAGCCTCTTAGAGTTCTAATCTGTCATACTGGCTCCCCAACACATGGCAGCAAAAAGGAGGACACTGGCAACAACTTTCTGATAGAACACAGACAGCATTTTGCTACATATGCTAAATGATCTGAGTCTTCTGAGGAAAAGAGCCTGCTCTGCCACTTCCTGTAGAGGACATCTGTGTTCACAAACCAGTCCAGTCTGTCATCATGGTGGACACCTAGATATGTATAAGTCTGCACCATCTTAATGCACCCACCCTTGGATGTTAATAGGTTGAAGGGGGAGCTTAGACCTGTGGAAATTCACAATCCTCTCTTTGGTCTTCATTGTGTTCAGAACCAAGCAGTTCTTATTGCTCCAGTCACTGAAAGCTCCCCTTCCTGGCCATTCCTTATACACGCTACAATAGCTGTATCATCAGAGTACTTCTGAATGTGGCAAAACTCTGACTTACATTTAAAGTCTGCTGTGTATAATGTGAACAGGAATAGAGCCAAAACAGTCCCTTGTAGGGCGCCAAAGTTGTTTACTACTGTCCTGGAGACACCGTTCCCCAGTTTGACAAACTGTAGTTGTCCAGTAAGGTAGTTATGAATGCAGGAAGTGAAGTTGGAATCCATATACATCCTCTCCAGTTTATCTTTAAAAATGGAGGGTTGGATGGTGTTTAATGCATGTTGAATCAAAGAACATAATCCTCACATAACCACCAAGTACATCCAAAAAGGAGTGGGTCTGGTGTAGCATATAGAGGACTGTATCCTCAACATCAGTATGCTCCCGGTATGCAAACTGTAGGGGATCCAGTGCATGCTGGAAACATAAGCAACCACTCGAATGTCTTAATGATGCGTGATGTGAGGGCCACTGGTCTATAGCGAAGATTTTCAGTGGTCTAAAACATATGCAAAAGAGAATCTGAGCCCCAAAACTATAGCTTGTTTCAAGTACAGTGTTGTAAAAGGTTGTTCCACTTGGGTAAAAACTGAAATTTGTCCTCACTTATACTCTTTTCCTGAGGTGGAGAGAAGAATCAATATGTGTTACCTGGAATAACCTGTACATGGAGGTTCAGAACTCCTTTGTGAAGTGGGGCTGTGCAATAGGACGAACCCATTATCGTAGGAGTTGCTTGCTCTCTTGCACTGTGCCACTAAAGAAGGAACCCAGTTTTTAAAGATTGAAAAATTATCTTCATTTAATGTTTTACTTCATAGATGATGCAGTAGCTGGCACTGCTGCCGGACAGTTCCAAATGCCTGGACTCCGACACCAGTTATCTTTGAATGCTTTAACCACAATCACATAAGTTTTTTTCCAGACTCCTGTAGCCAAAGGTTTGAAGTGTGCCACTGTGATCTATGTCTTTCGTTCCATACACATTATTTTCTATAAAATAGTTAGTTGAGTCCATAAATATAGCTAAATCCATGCAAATCAGCTGATAAAGAGAACTGGACAGAGAAATGGGAACAGACAAGGCAGGCAGGCTGTTTAAAAGTACTGATGTGCTCCCAGTTTGGTGA
The DNA here is from genome assembly GCF_900747795.2 of Erpetoichthys calabaricus. Lineage (NCBI taxonomy): Eukaryota > Metazoa > Chordata > Cladistia > Polypteriformes > Polypteridae > Erpetoichthys > Erpetoichthys calabaricus. The sequence continues at coordinate 171,434,712 of NC_041395.2, read as the reverse complement.
TGATCAATTTATGGCCAGGGCCACTGTTTGCTATTTTAGAGTGTCCCTGTGAACAAATGCCATGTTTGGCAAATGCTTGTTCTTATTTTATAATCTGAAAAAGTATAAAGCTTGGGCACCTGTACTGAACCTTAGAGCTCACCAACAGAGAAATGGAAGACCTCACTCCTGCCTGTAACTAGGAAATATGCCTTCTGCACTCCCTCTCTCCTTCCCTCAAAGGAGGCCAAAACTGACTGCAGGAACCCCCGACTGTATCACACTTTTGCCAGTTGCTCTCCTTCAAATATTGTATTATTGTGAATGTCCAGCCAAGATTAAATGACAATAAGTTTATTTTTTCTTTTGATGTTAATTTTTTCTTTCTTCATTGTAGAATCACCACGATACCACTATGGAATGATTTATTTTATAATATATGTAATATCTTTGGTTAAGCAAAAGCTGCAATCTCTAATGAACATATTCCTAGGGAGCATGCACCCACTACTGAATACAACTCAGTGTCTTTTCTTACATCACGAAGCCTTTTGAATGACCCTGAAATTGATTAAATGGGTTTGAGAGTTATTGGATAAGGGTTTTGCTTGTGAGTACATATAAATGGTTTAGAACTCCTTCTGGTCAGCTGCCTACGAAGGCACCCAATAGCATTAAAAAGTAAACCTATACTTCACCAGCGCCTACAACTACAGCTGGGTTTCTTGCACTCTTTGCTGTGAATTCCAGTTTAAATTTTACAGCAAAAAGCCCAACATCAGATTCTGTATGCTTAGTATTTAAACCTTGATAGCTAATTGGAAATATTTCTCAGTATGGATAAATAAAATAATTAATGACTACACTCACACACAGACACACACACGCAGATAATAATAGTAAATTATTATTGTTGTTGTTGTTTTACTTGATTAATTGTGTTTTTGCTTTAATTGAGCTTGTGGACTGGCTAGTCATTTCTGTGAATAATTCCAACAATCGGTGACTGGCGAATCATTTTTCATAATATCGTCATTTCCAAGAGCCTGTACCCTTTTTATTGATGTGACCAAAATATTTTAGGCTTATCTTTGCTATGGTTAATGTGTTTAACTTGATACATTTTTAATGAGTGGAATCAGCATAGATCTTTTTCACTTTTAGTAATTAAAATTATATCATTTTCACTTTTTCACTTTTCAGATTGAATTGCAAACTATTCCAAGCCTTCCTTATTATATGTTTGCTTGAAAGAACAAAAAAATATGTTTGAAATTAAAGGTAAACAGAGTGTCAGAGTATATGTCTTCAGTGTTAGTAGAGAAATGAGTTGTTGTAAAAGACACTTTCACTAAACCCTACATTTCAAATTTCTTTTAACAGCACATGAGGCTGCCCACTGTGACTACCATCGCAGTACCAGAAGGGTATGACTGGAGGGACATCACAGCATATGTGATGAAGAACTACAGCGTGGAGATAACCGGTGGCCTGGGACCATCCGTGGGCATGGTTCGTACTTGAGCAGTACTAGTTATCTTTGATCCATCAGTCTTTATTTCCTAGACCACTGAGTGCAGTGTATAAACATTTTATAAAGTATAAAATAATCCAATTCAAGGGAGTGAAATGATGCCTAAATGAATAAGAGGTAGTAAATTAAATGAACAGCAACCAGGTCAACATATTAATACAATGTATGCTCTTGGGACTGCGGTGGGCTGGTGCCCTGCCTTGGGTTTGTTTCCTGCCTTGCGCCCTGTGTTGGCTGGGATTGGCTCCAGCAGACACCCGTGACCCTGTAGTAGGATATAGCGGGTTTGATAATGGATGGATGGATGCTGTTGGGGTAATATATTGGAATAAGCTGAATAGGAAATATGTGAACAATTGAGTAATTTATACAAATATAGGAGAGGAAGCAGTTAGAGACTTGATGGATGACTTTGAGGTACTGTCCTGGCCTACAGTGCTTTCATTCAGAGCTTTGAGTCCAAATCTAAATTTATCATTTGACTTGCTCTATTCTAGAAAGAAATGTTGCCAGATTTGAAATTTTGTTTTGTAATATTAAACCGCCCAATGAACTTGTGTGCACCTTATGATAGGCTGGCATCTTATTCAATTCAGGTCACTGCTTTCTAAAGTCAAAGCTCACCAGAGCCGTCCTCAAAAAAGCAGACTGGTTAAGTGTTACATTGCCTGTAGTGTGCACTAAAAGAAAGAGCTTATGTCATATTTGATGCAATTTTTTAATTCTAGGAAAAAACTGCATTTCTCTTCTCTGTTGTTATTGGCCTTATCTTTTTATTCCTTTCAATCTTTTTAAAATCTGTTGTATCTAAATGTGAACTCAAAGTAAAGAACACAATTATACTTCACAAATAAATGCTAACAGAGGTAATGACACAGTTCTGCTCACCTAGACCAACTGGTCACTGTACACGTTTCAGGCATTCTGCAAACTCAAATGGCACATACTGAAGTTCATAACCTAGGCCAAAAAAAAAATTGGTTTAAGTTGTACACTGGAAAAGCATAACTTGCTGGATCTACTTAGTCAGATTATGACACCTATTTCCATTTAATTGAAATGTCTACTAATATTAGATTAAATTGGATAAACTTAAGGATATAAATTCAGAATATATAAACAAATGTGGAGATCTAACATTCGCCTTTTGTTGTTACAGCAAGAGTTTATTAAAAAAAAAATTAGGTAACGATTTTATTCAGTTGATCTAACAACTTATGTCCACTGTCATTGACTGGTTGTAAGGACAGAAACTCCAATGAAATGTTGGGGTGCCAAGCCGGCCATTTGATTTACTCAAAAGGTTGTAACAAAAACAACAAGTGCTCAATGGTGCCAAAATTAACAGAAATATCTGTACCCTTTGGCTAACGTAAGGATGATTGTCTATGGGCATCATGCTTGTGTTCTGGAGCTCTATCTTGCGGGTTGCTTGTCTTCCAAATGAGACGGCTCCTCCTGGGAGTGTCCTGTTTTTATAGCTCCTGAACTGGAAGGGGCAGGGTTAATTGCCCTCATTGGGTGGCTTTTCAGAACTGTGGTAGGACAAGGAGTCCAGGTAGTTAGCAATCGTGTGACCTGGGGCCTCATGCATAATGCCGTGCGTAGAATTCACACTAAAACATGGTGTAAGGACAAAAGCAGAAATGTGCGTATGCACAAAAAAATCCAGATGCATAAATCTGTGCGTTCACCAACTTCCATGTTCTTACACTCCATAAATCCCGGTCAGCGTGAAAAGTAATGCACATGCACGCGCCTGCTGCCACTCCCCAAACTCCTTCCAGAATTATGCCTCTTTGAATATGCAAATCAATGTAAATAGCCCTTAAGCTCTGTGTTCTGTGAAAAGGCAATGGTAAAAGCACGGGGGGAAATAAAAGAATTTCAGCGAATACCAAGTGGAGTCAAGGAAAAACGTACTATTTGTTGGTTTAAACAGTGGTATAAACAACAAAAGGAAGTTGATCGAGTGACATAGTGTCGGAGAAACTCGAAAACTCAAGCTCACAAAGTTGCACAGTGCCCGAAGTAAAAAAAGTTGTCAGATATCAAAGTCGCCGTGAAAAGGTGAGTCGTAGCCCACTGTCTGAGTGTCATATAAAAGCTTATTAGGGTACAGAGAAAAAAAAATAGGCACACAGTGGGGAAAAAAGCATGAAATGTCAACTTTAACCTCGAAATTTCCACTTTAATCACGTAGTTTATTTTGTCATTAAAGTAGAACATCATAAACTTCATCTTAAAATCGTTTAATTTACTAGTTTCTCAAATCCCCTCGTATTTAAAGTAGCACGTTAAATGCTTTGTTTTGTATTTGATCTTGTATGTGCTCTGTATGTGAATCACTACGTGCTTCTTAAACGGGCTTTCTCTTCCTCCGACAGGACACAGAATCCATTACATTCGTGATATTACAGCTGTCTGAATAATTAAAATACTGAGATGTATATGTGATATCATTTTCATGATGATAGGAGTTAAAGCATGTTATTAAACATGGGAACACGGTGGCACAGTGATTGTTCCTGCCTCACGCAAGATGCATGCTTGCACCGTGCGTGACCTTCGATGAAATAATTTATTGCAGCAGTACCGTCTCTTTCAAATGTACTAACTCCCAATTCCTATCCTTACTTTTCTTTCTCCAAATACCCAATCGCCACACCATCAGCTCTGTAATAGACTTTAAGCCATCTGTAAGCTTAGAACGCCGATTCTTCAAAACTTTTAAGAAACTTTGAAATATCTTCGTAGTACAAGTTTAATTATTCAATCCATCTGTCCTTCCATTGTTGCGCCAGCCTCAGCAAGAATACAGTGCGAGGCAGGAACAGTCCGTGAACGGAGCGCCAGCTCCTCGCTAGCGCTGTGGCACTGTCTCTTCACATGTTTAATTATTAACAATATAGGTCATTTAAATGAAGTTAAACTTTTATCTGTATAATAAACATGCTGCATTTCATCTTAAAAATGATATCGTTGTCGTATGTAAATACGCGCTTTATAAAGTGGCTCAGGTTGTGCAATATTAACTGTATCGCAAGTTTACAGTGAGGTAATTGTACTTATAAGTACAAAGCGTTCTACAAGGATGGACTGATTGAGTGCATTTATAGTTCTTGGGATGAAACTGTTTCTGAACTGCAAGTTAAGACTCTAAAGTGTTTGCCGTATGACAGCAGTTCAATAGACAGCATGGCTGAGGCAGCGTGTGCTTGATGCTGTATACCTATAATCTCTTTCCAATCAGCTGCTGTAGAGCTGTGATTCCCCACTCAGATACAGTGATATAAATATTCTGAGTGGTGCAGTGAGAGTAATATGGAAAAAGATGATCTGCTGTGGCAACCCCTAACGGGAGCAGCTGAAAGAAGAAGAAGGTGCAGTGAGAGTAACAACACTAAAGCAGCCATGGTATTTAGAATAGTTTGATAATTCTGTGGACCATTCTATTGTTACAGGTTAATTACAATCAGATGCATTAAACTAATAAACAATATGCAGTTTATTTCAGTGTATTTATAAAGCCGCGTCAGGGATGTGGGTCTAAAAAAGAAAGGGAAACCACACTGGAACAGTAGCACTGCTTTGACACTGGGTGCTGCCAGTTTGCAAAAACGAGCGGAGAACTTGCGTACACCAAGCATTTAGCTACAGTGAAAATGTGCGTGGCTTTAGATAGATAGATAGATAGATAGATAGATAGATACTTTATTAATTCCAATGGGAAATTCACATTCTCCAGCAGCAGCATACTGATACAATAAATAATATTAAATTAAAGATTGATAATAATGCAGGTGAAAAACAGACAATAACTTTGTATAATGTTAAATGTTAACGTTTAAGGGTGGAATTGAAGAGTCGCATAGTTTGGGGGAGGAATGATCTCCTCAATCTGTCAGTGGAGCAGGACAGTGACAGCAGTCTGTCGCTGAAGCTGCTCTTCTGTCTGGAGATGATACTATTTAGTGGATGCAGTGGATTCTCCATAATTGATAGGAGCCTGCTGAGCGCCCTTCGCTCTGCCACAGATGTTAAACTGTCCAGCTCCATGCCAACAATAGAGCCTGCCTTCCTCACCAGTTTGTCCAGGCATGAGGCGTCTTTCTTCTTAATGCTGCCTCCCCAGCACACCACCGCGTAGAAGAGGGCACTCGCCATAACCGTCTGATAGAACATCTGCAGCATCTTATTGCAGATGTTGAAGGAGGCCAGCCTTCTAAGGAAGTATAGTCGGCTCTGTCCTTTCTTGCACAGAGCATCAGTATTGGCAGTCCAGTCTAATTTATCATCCAGCTGCACTCCCAGATATTTATAGGTCTGCACCATCTGTCACACAGTCACCTTTGATGATCACAGGTTCCATGAGGGGTCTGGGCCTCCTAAAATCAACCACCAGCTCCTTGGTTTTGCTGGTGTTCAGTTGTAGGTGGTTTGAGTCGCAACATTTAACAAAGTCATTGATTAGGTCCCTATACTCCTCACTTTAAGCAAATGATGTAAAGTCACTTAACACTTTATATGTTAAAAGGAGGATTTTGAAACTAACCTTCCTTCGCAAGAGACTTTGAAATGTTCGAAGCTCCTAGTTCTCTTAGATTCTTCTAGTAGCATTATGAATTACCTCGATTTTGAGTAAAGTTTTGCTTGAAATAAATGCACAACTTCCTCATATTCTTCATTTTAAGAAAACAGCTTATTTTTCCTGTAAAATAGCACATTTTGGATGCTGTGTTAATGTGAATCGTTAAATATACATTAGTGTTGCATGTAATGGCTAAGCTGCACATTGATTCAGCAAAACAAAATTAATACTTAAATTCAAAATATATGATCCTGTGGTAGGATGTATAGGGAAAGCAGTAACCAGTAATATTAATGAGGACCTTGCTATACATCCATCCATCCATCCATTTTCCAACCCGCTGAATCCGAACACAATCCCAGCCAACACAGGGCACAAGGCAGGAACCAATCCCGGGCAGGATGCCAACCCACTGCAGGATACACACAAACACACCCACTCACCAAAGCACACACTAGGGCCAATTTAGAATCGCCAAATCCACCTAACCTGCATGTCTTTGGTCTGTGGGAGGAAACCAGAGCGCCCGGAGGAAACCCACGCAGACACGGGGAGAACATGCAAACTCCACGCAGGGAGGACCTGGGAAGCGAACCCGGGTCTCCTAACTGCGAGGCAGCAGCGCTACCACCGTGCCGCCCCCTTGCTATACAGAGAAATTTAAACCTTGGAATTAAAAATGCTAAAATCGAATCCAAGGATAAAATTCAATATAAATTGCATACACATAATTTGATTTCTGCCTGGTCAAGGTTTTAAATTTTAGCTGGGCAGTATCAGTCAAAAGTAACATATTCAGGTTTCTAGTTTTAAGAAACTCTGATTTAGATACTGGGTTAATGAATTCTTTTTAAAATTTGAGCAGTTTGATTTTACTGAAGAAGTGCAATGCATGAAGCAGAAGGTTTATGAAATATATACTGTATATATATCTTCTATTTTGTATATATATTTTATATTTTATATATACAGTGTAATATGTAAATGTAGGACTGTGAAACGGTTTGCATATTTGTAGTTAGTAATCCACAAAGGGAGAAAATGAATCAGGTATCTTAAAATAGTCAGAAGGAAGGACTCAAAATCTCTGATATATGCACATACAAGTTCAACCAGACACATGTTTAATTGGGACACAGTAAAATTCAGGGCTAATACTAAAAGTGACAGAGAGCTGGCTGAATCGTGGCTCTCAAGTGAAAACACTATTAACAGACATTTGGACTTGAACACCACATATGCATTTTGATGTCTGATCTGGAGAGGATACGTGCTGTACCTTCTGATACCCAGTGATGATAAGGAAGTGTGTTCCAGTTGGGACTGTCAGGTTAGAGTCGATTGTTTGTTTGCTGGGGATCTATGTGCTTACTAATCTAATATTGGGACAGAGGAAATTTTTTTGCCTCTTTGGTTCACCTAAAGCAGGCATGTCAAACTTACTACCATTGGTAGGCCTCTTCGATTGCCATATGTGCGTCAGCGGGCCACACTGTAACAAATACTATTGTACTATTATACAAAGTTAATGTAGGTTTCTTTCCAATACTGAAAACTTTAAAAAATGTAACACTTAAAGTTTAAAGAAAAGCAGTTTATTTCCATACAATCTCTGTACAACAGTGTACAATTAGAGTCTTAGCCTCTTAGCTAGGTCCTTATATAGGAGTCTTACAGTCTGAGATCTATTTCTTTTGTCCCGACACTTGGCAGTTCGTCAATATCAGGCTTGAAATCTTGTGCAGCTGTAACTTTTATGAGGGATGATAGGTGCTCGACAGTAAGTCTTGAGCGATGTGGGGTTTTGGTAACTTTCATTAACGAAAACAATTGCTCACAAAGGTAAGTGCTTCCGAACGTAGACTGTACTCTCGATGCCAACTTATGGATCTGCACATACGAGGGCGGCAGGTAAGCATACAAGCCTGGCACACCAACTTTGTTGTATTTTGCCTTCAGAATAGAATCTGACTGCAGTTCAATCAATTCCATTTGGATATTCTCAGGCGCATTCTCAACGTTGTAAGAGTATGGTGACATAAACAGCGCAAAATCCTGTTTGTGTGAACTGAAATCACGAAAATGCTCACTGAATTCATTGCTCAGTAACTGAACTTGGAAAGTAAATCCTCCAAAAATCAAATTGTCATTTGAATGCTTAAGACCCTGACATGTAGGAAAATGGACAAGATTCTCATTTCTTAATTGATGTGTCCACAGACGAATCTTGCCTTGGAAGCTTTTCACATCATCGTACATTGTAGTTACAAGTCTGTGATTTCCTTGTAACTTCAGATTCAAGTCATAGAAATGTCCAGTCAAATCAACAGCAAATGCCAAGTCCTGCACCCACATGTCGTCATTCAGAAAATTCACATCTTTTCCTTTCATCTCTAGAAACAATGTTATTTTTTCACGCAGCAGGAAGAACCTCTTCAGTACTTTGTGACAAGATAACCAACGTACCTCTGTATAATAAGGAACTGTGTCAAATTCACTTCCTTCATCCTCCAGTAATGAAGTAAACTGTCGATGGTTTAGTCCACGTGCACGAATGAAGTTGACTGTTTGTGTAACTGGTTTAAGGACTTTGTCTAGTTTCAAAACCTTCGAACACAATGATTGTTGGTGGATTATGCAATGGAAGTGAGCAAACTTGCAATCAGGTTCTTTCTCACATATTTTTGACAACAGCCTTTCACTAACACTGTGTGATAATAGAGGCACTGTCGACCCCTTTAACCATCAGACCAGACGTCAGACACCAGATAAAAATGCAATAATAATATTTATTATTATAAATAAAGTGCACAAAGCACCACCACTCCACTATACTCAATAAACAACAAATAAACAATCCTCCAATCTAACCGAGACGCTTAGCCACCCTGCCTCCCAACTCAGCTCATTTGTCTGGGATTTCCCACAGTCCTTTATAGTCCTCGACCCGGAAGTGTTTTGCCTTCTCGGTCCACGTGACATGGGACACTTCCGGGTCAGATTAAAATCCTTTTTCTTCACCCCAGAAACACGTCATTCCTTGTGTCGCTGTGATCAAGACGCAGTTCCGGGTTATGGTGCAAATAACAATCCCTGGGCCTCCCTGCAGCGACTCCTGGCAGCCCCCGTGGTATCCAGCAGGGCTGTGCATTAAAAGTCCAGTGTCCATAATTCCCTGTTGGCATTCGGAGTACCTCCATGCTGCAAGGAGGGCTCCATCTGGCGGCCTGGGGGTATTGGCCGGGATAAATAGCCGGCCATATCTCACAGTATCCCCCCCCCCCCCCCCAGCGAAGAACCAAGGTTCGAAGCGGCCAGCCCCGCGAGGGACGTCCTCCTCTAGGAGGATCCATGGGTCGGGCCATGGCTACGTCGTCAAGACTCCCCGAAGAACCTAGGGGGAAACATTGTATTGGGAATACCTCTGATCCCCTGTCCTCCGAGGACAACTTCGCCATAAGTGGCCCGGCCGGCGGCAGTCGTAGCATAGCCGCCGTCCTCCCATTTGTATCCCTCTGCATGACTGGAAACACTTAGGAAACTCTGGCTCCGCCCCTTTTCCCGCCGAGGAGGGTTCTACGCCCGCCTCTGTAGTCCCAGTTCTCTTTTCTATTTTATCAGGAGACCCGCGCTTCATTTTTGGGATCTCCTGTTTAATCTGGGGCATATCCACAGTTTGGGTCTCTCTATGTGTATGAGAAAGCCCCTTTACTGTCTGAATCCCCTTTGATTTACATATGACCGGTGTTGGTGTCTTCAGGGTTGCATCGCTCTGGCAGACAGCACTATTCAGCTGCTCCGGCACGATCGACCCTTTCATCAAGCACCCGGTCCACGTTTCCACCTCTCTTGTAGGGCTCACGGTGACTTGGCACCCGCTACTAAATAATCGTGGGCCCGGTTCACACTGCGTGCCTATTTCATTATATACGGTACTGGTATTACTCACCTGTACCGCCAAATCAAATAATACGGGAGGCTCTCGACCAAACCGCCGCAGGTATTCATCCACCTTTCTTGACGGCGATTCAGCCGCTGCTCCCAGCTCTCCAACAATCTTCTTTATTGTTGTCACAATCTGCAAGAAACTGTGCACAGGCTGAAGCAACTTTTCCAGCTCGCGCACGTCCAAAAAGTTATTTAATTCAGCCGGAGGTATGCTCAGGAGATCACTAGCCTTACCCTCCGGCTGGGAGCCAATGAGCACGCCCTCTCCTGGCACGTGCTCTGACGGGTTCCGCAAGGGAGCCTGGGATTTGGAGTTTTCTGAGGTCCGCAGTGCCGCTTTTGGCTGACTGCGATCCATCTGTCTCAATTTATCGACGGACCGCTCAGTCATTTCCCGGACCTCCTTACCTTTTTTTAGGGAGAGCGGTGCTTCGCTCGCCTCCCCTTTCCCTTTCGGAAAAACCAAGTCCGTCTTTTCCTGGGTGAAGACGCAAACAGCTGGACACGGACCTTCTCCTTCCCACAATCCTTCGGGGTGGGTCACGTGTCCGTCGCCGGCACCCGACATGCGGAAGTCTTTCTCGCTCGACTGCTCCACTGATGTGAGTGCACTACTGCCTTCAGAATTCTCTCCTGCCTCCCACAGAACCTCCGGATGGACCCCTGGGAGGTATGCGCACGGGACAAAATGCGTTATTTTAAATAAGTTTTCAAATTCGCTCCTGGCACATACCTCATTGCCATTGTCCTCATCCAGATGCTGCTCCCGAAGCACGTAACCGCTCCGTGGCTCATGTTGAGCGCAGGCAATGTTGAGCTCTAGACCTCCGCTGTTGCTGACTCTCTGCTTTGTCTTTTTTTTTCCCATGACCTCCTTGGTAAAGGTGAGGTTTGGCGATTTTTCTCTGCTTGTCGTGACGCTGCCTTCTTAGGGTTCTCTGTCCACAGTAAAATTTTTTAAAATTCAGGTCCTCTGCCAAACCGATGGCCAGAGAATCCTGCCGACTACGCCAACTGTGATAATAGAGGCACTGTCGACCCCGTGAACCCTCAAACCAGACGTTAGACACCAGATAAAAGTTCCAATAATAATATTTATTATTATAAATAAAGTGCACAAAGCACCACCACTCCACTATACTCAATAAACAATCCTCCAATCTCCCAGAAGCTTAGCCACCCTGCCTCCCAACTCAGCTCATCTGTCTGGGATTTCCCACAGTCCTTTATAGTCCTCGACCCGGAAGTGTTTCGCCTTCTCGGTCCACGTGACATAGGACACAGATAAATGGGTCAGATAAAAATCCTTTTTCTTCACCCCAGAAGCACGTCATTCCTTGTGTCACTGTGATTAAGACGCACTTCCGGGTTATGGTGTAAATAACAATCCCTGGGCCTCCCTGCAGCGACTCCTGGCGGCCCCCGTGGTATCCAGCAGGGCTGTGCATTAAAAGTCCAGTGTCCATAATTCCCTGCTGGCATTCGGGGTACCTCCATGCTGCAAGAAGGGCTCCATCTGGCGGCCTGGGGATATTGGCCGGGATAAATAGCCGGCCATATCTCACAACCGTTATTGTGTCCCACCATTGTAGCAGTCTCATTTATTGCCAAACAGACAAGCTTTTCCATAGGCAGAGTGTACTGAGAAAGAACTTCTTCAACTTTGTTGAAAATGTCCTCGCTGGTAGTCATGTCATGCAAGGGAACAAGTTCCAACAACTCCTCTGTAATTTCTAAGTTTGTGTCACAAGCTCTTATAAATATAGCAAGCTGTGCATTGTCCGTTACATCCGTCGACTCATCAATGGCAATCGAAAAGCACTCTAATTTAATTGACTTATTTCGAAACTGTTCCCTCAAGTTGCCAGCCATGTCATCAATTCTGTCAGCAATTGTATTCCGTGTTAGTGATATATCTTTGAAAGTCTTTGCTTTTTCAGAACATACGATCTCTTCTGCTCTCACAATGCACTGCTTAATGAAATCTCTCTCAATATACAGTTTAGCATTGCTCACAATAAATTCAGCCAGTGTATAACTAGCTTTTACACAAGCCACGCTGCTGTTTAATTAGATTACTATTCATTTCTCACAGTTTATCTTCTCGCAATTTTCCCGTGTATTTGTCATGAGTTTCACAGTGGGTTTCGTAGTGCCATTTAATATTGTATTCTTTTGGTACAGCAATGACATTATTGTAAATCAGACAATGAATTTTGTCATTTCTTGTCATACAAAAATATAGCAGTTCCCATTTCTCTCACCTTGTAGCTTTCTTTTCACCTTGGTCGAGGTCATTGTACCCTTCATACTGCAATGCAGATATTTCATTTTAAATTAAATGACAAAGACATAGGCCTATCAATTTATGCATGTTTGGCATTGTGCAGCTCAAAATTTTACTTTACTAAGTTTACTTCAAAATTTATATTGTAAAATAAGCTGATATGCAAAAATCCCCCTGACCTACACTAATTTTAGAAACTCAAATTCACAAAAATTTGTTAATAAACAACTCACCAACTTCTCACGTCCACTTCAGATCTTTAGCTGTAGTCTGCACTAACTGTTCGTTACAATACTAGCACAAAATTACATAAAACTAGATAAAAAAAGTGATAATATGCGAGCTATTACTACTCGTGATGGTCAGTTCTGCCCAGTGGCCAGTCTCAGCAGCCCAGCCAGTAGTGTAGTGTGCCAGGCTGCTGCAGCCTAGCACTTCAGTTGCGATGTCACGGCTCATTAACTTTGGTCAAGGCTCGTGAGGGGGGGGCAGTGTCATGCCTAGGTTATCAAGGAGATGACGCCGCAGTACGTTTCCGGTACCATAATGCCATAGGAAAACACACTTTTGTCAGAAGGTGGAAGTAAGAATAGTCAATAAGTAACGCTGAAGATGCAGAATGATTCAATCACAAATGATAATAATTTTGTACAAGTTTAGTGCTAACTAGGATCTGTCATGGGGGCTGCACAGATTTTTGCGTGTTTGACATGCCTGATCTAAAGTGTATCTACTTGGAGGGTGTCAAGACTCTTGTCAGATTCCTGTTTGAAGACTTCTTAAATTAGGTCTGTCTTTATGTTCTGCTGACTTGGTTTTATAATCTTAATGTTACCAACACAAATAGTTAGAAGTCAAACTGTAAAATGAGGAAGTAAATTGATAGGGGCCAACAGTCAAATCTGACAGATCTGCTTAATAAGCAAGTATTATGGGAAGCAGTGTGTATTTTATCAGAGAGTATTCTGAGTACATTCACAATTCCAGTTGTTACCATCAGTTTAAGATTCGAGTTTCTTCTTTGATGAATTGTTGCAATGTAGATGTCTTACTGTTCTGGTTAATTTGTGAATGTGTTAGCAACAGCAGGTCTTTCTGTTGGGAGTCGGCAGTAGCATAATTATGCATGGACTCTAATCACGGTTATTGGGAACATTTTTTTATTCTTTTGTCACATAATGAAGTCTAAACCAAAAACAAGACACAAGTTGTCAAAACCAGTACTTCTCGTCAATATCTGATTTTCTTTCTTTTTTTTTTTTTTTCTTCTTAAATTTTGTTTGTATTAGGACTAAGTCTTTCATTAAGTCACATAAATCTTTATTTAAGTCAAAGTAAAATCAAAGTACCTCTCTGAATGCCAAGTTTTTTTAAGGGCAGCTCTGCAGCCATTTTATGCAACACAGATATATACCACCTGGCTTGGGAATGCACTTCATCTATGAAAATAAAAGGAAAGGATCCATTAAAAACATGAATGATAACAAACCCAACAAGAACTAAAAATTAATAGCACACAGAAGCAAAGGTATACATACATTAACAAACCATATGTTCCTGACAGTTGGGTTACTCAGTGATTTTAACTTGAGGTGAGCATTTCCTTCCATTATGCTGCCATATTAGACTCCAGCTCTCCCATTCATAAAATGGAATGAGCAGGCCTGGGAATGGATGGTTGGGTGGATGGATATCTCAAGTTAAAAAGTGCATCTTGTATGCCAGTTGTGTCCAGCTCTAATCCTGGAGATCTGCAGTAGCTGTGGATTTTCATTCTAAACATTTTCTTAATTAGTGTCCAGTTTATGCTGCTCATTAAGTTTTGCCTTAATTTTAATTGACTTGCTATTTATGACTTAAGCCCCCTTAATTGTTTCCTTTTTCCCTAATTAGCTGCCATACAATAATGAGACACAAAAACGAGCCCACACATGACCAGCAACTTGTGTCCATCGCACAATAACTGAAAATAAAGGAAGGTGAAGTTCTTAGTAATGTTAATCACCTGAGGTTCACAAAATATTTTGATCGTGCTCTTAGAACAAAGAAAAGCCACCGTTTTGGAAATGTCTTCTGTGGCAGAATGAAAGCATCAACAAGCCACGGAATTAAATACTTTTTTTAAGTAGCAACAAGAATTGGCTTCAAATTAAAAAACTGGTTGGAGTGAAATTGGTTGGAGTTTGAGGCTTGACTTAGCTGGTCATAGGTTGGCTCACTTCACATCTTGTTTTTATTTGGCTACCATTTAAGTAAAAAATTAAGCAAGTCATAGGACTTAAGGAACAAAGCAAATAAAATGAAGAAAAAAGAAGTCAAAATGGTCACTGATAAAGAAGTGGCAGGAAGGAAAACTTGCAGCCACTGCAGGCAACCAGGATCGGAGTTTTATACCCCTGTTTTATATTTATTATTAAAAATGGTTTTGCTTTATTTGAACCATATATCTTTTTTAAAAATATACATTATATACCACTCTGAGCTTGCCAAAGGGAAAAATGAAATGTAAATAGATTTCATAAAAACTTTTAATTCTTCTAGTACTTTTTAATTTTTAATGTTATTTCACATATTCTTCTTCTTCTGCTTCTTTCGGCTACTCCCGTTAGGGGTTGCCACAGCCCAATTAATTCATTAGTGAGAATCATTTGCATTGATGACATGTTGCCATTCGCTCCTTGAGTGCCAATATAACAGTGGCTACATGTAATTATAAAGGTAACTCTGTGTGACTTTGCTGCTAAGATCTATTATTGAGGATGAGGGTGTAACAATTGGCCCTAATTGAAACAGTGATTAGGATCAGAATTTCATCAACAGTCATGAATATTGATTTCATCCTGTGTAGAAAAAGAACATTAAATGTGATTTGATTTTTTCCTGCAGGTTCTTCGGGTTGGTCTAATGGGATACAACTGCACCAAAGCAAATGCTGATCTGGTTGTGAAGGCGTTGGCAGATGCCCTACAACACTGCAAAAAGAGCAAAGTGTAACCAGAGCCCAAAGTCTTTCTGCTGATATGAGTCTTGATGGATGCCTGATTAAATGGTGGCTAGAGCTTAATGGAAAGTTAAAGGATTTATGAGAAATTACTCAAGGATGCAATAATCTAAGAATACATTAGAACTTGAACTGAATCTTTCATTGTGTGCAGTAAAATGACTATTCCAACCCTGTTCCTTTGTTTACAAGATTAAGATTATAAATAATTTTAGCCTTTAGAGTAAATGTTGCAGCCAGAGAAGTAGTGAAAGCAGTCACATAGTTTTTCTCGGCTGTAATATATGTATTTTTTTTATTAATTTGACTAAAGAAGAATATTAAACCCCTCAAACATATGTAAGGTATTTTCCAAGAATGTGGAGGTACACACACATACACACCTCTTGAAGAGGCCTACCTATTGCAGTTACCCAAAACCTTTTGTTTTTTACAACTGAAGGTTTTGTAAGTACGTATTATTCTGAAAACCATGGCATGATGCTAATAAATGTTAAAAATGGTGATAAGCTCAACCAGATTTTTTTCAGTTGAGGTGGAGCCATAGCAAGTTTTAATCCAAACCTTGTCAATGTTCTTCCAATATCTGTGTGTATTTCTATCCTGATAAACTGATTTTCTCTCAGTATCTGATGTTGTGCACTTCAGGGTGATTGGTATGTCTGAATTGACATGGTATGAGTGTTCATTGTACCCTATAATTAATATTACAGCCTTTAAGCCCTCCACCGCCAAGTTTCAAATAGAGAGAAGGATAGCACAATTAAATCATATTTGTACATAAAAATCACACATAAATGCCACTTCTTTTTGGTAATAAGACATTTTATTGATCAGATTGACAGACATGCTAAATTTCTATACAGTGTTAATGGAGACCAGCTCTGTACCTGTCAGGTCTGC
This sequence comes from Erpetoichthys calabaricus, assembly GCF_900747795.2. Lineage (NCBI taxonomy): Eukaryota > Metazoa > Chordata > Cladistia > Polypteriformes > Polypteridae > Erpetoichthys > Erpetoichthys calabaricus. The sequence goes on along the minus strand of NC_041395.2, from coordinate 171,418,469 downwards.
TCCACAGAGCTGTAAGAATTAATATCTTATTACTCGCCTATAGCCAGAGGGTCAAACATTGTGTTTCCATATTCCTACTGTTGTGAAAAATACAGTGAATCAATTCAAACTACTTCTAGCTGGTTACTATAACAAACATGTGACTGTTACTGGAAAGCTACACAAAGTCATTCATCTTGTACACTCATTTACAATGAATAAAAAAATAATAAAATATAGTGAAAATGACCAATATATTAAATTCATTATCATGTGTACAAATAATGAAGTACATCCAAAAAGAAATGAATAAAGCAATACAATCAAAACTTTTCTAAACATGACAGGAATCTTTTGTAGGCCAGCTCTCTTGTGGTACCCATCATGCCTTGTGTAGGTTCTAAGAAGGCACCAATGTAATTTAAAATAAATAATTAAATAAGTTAAAAGACAAAAAAGGTCACATTACAATAAAAATAAGAGTAAGTTAAGCAAGAAAAGAACCCACTGGAAAAGATAAACCTTTACAATGTAAGACTCCTGCACCTGGCCTGAAAATTCTGCTTCCCTCTTATCTTTCGGGGAAGCATTACTGGATAGTGGAGCATTTTAACCAAAGCTAACCCTTAATATAAGAGATATACATTTATACATTATTATTATTATTAAGCATAGTCAATGTGTTCAGTGTGATGGAATATGGCAGATTTAACCATGATATTCATTAAATGACAAAGGGATAAGAAGTTCGGCAAAACTATTATGTTCAGTGTGTTACGCCATTTCAGTAAAATTTGCTTGATAAATAGTAAAATAACATCAGATGCCTAACAGCTTCCAATGAGTGAGTCTACCTGTATAGTGAAGACAAATACAGCCAGTGGGTTCGAGTTACAGATTTTTTCAGTTCAGTACATGTTATATAAAGTGACACAAGGTAAGACTGAAACAGCTACAAACATAGGGAGTAAGAGTAGCTTTATTAAAACAAATAAGAGGCCAACTAGAAAATTCTTCAAACGAGCAAAATCAGTTCAAGGATGAAACGTAACAAGTATATTGCTCTTTTTAAAACAGTGTAGGAATTACACATCATCAGTTGGCCGAGTGTGCAAACAGAGTGGAACACTTCATCTTCTGAACAGAGCAATGTATTCACTTTGTCCTCAATATGACCAAGATTACAGTGGGCTGTTTTCCTAGTATATGTGACTGCCCATGTTTTACAGTAAGTGCACAATACAGTGTATACAGGCAACTGCAACTAGAGGGAAAAATGTAAAATTATTTACTAGTAGAGAAAGATTTACAAAACAAGTGTTTCATTTCAGTGATCAGTGCTGTTGATGTATGTGCCCCATTGCAAAAAGGGAATAAACAACTAATGTTTCAGGAACTACATTCGTAATAACATAAGTAAAAAATGGAGACTATTAAATCAATCAAGGTTTCTGTAGTAATAAAAGTAAGAAAATGCATTCAGTTTTATGGAAGCATTATTGTGCTGACAACTGAACATGTACAAAATATTATAATTTACATTGCAGGAATACAGGGAAAAATGAATGGCAGATAAATCAGAAGGGCAGGATGGGTTTCTCTGATATGCTGTGAGAGGGCATATATGTGTAAAGTTTTGTGGCCAGGTCAGCTACAAGAGATAGATTCTTCTTTATTGTAAATTCACTTTAGACATATTTGTGGTAAATCTGATAGGAAAAAGCTTTGTAGATCTTATGGCAAGCACCCTGTTTTTTATTTTATATATGCAAACCTTTTGGCTATATTATATTATATTATATTATATTATATTATATTATATTATATTATATTATATTATGTCCAAGGCTGCACCAGCCCCCTGAATTAGATTAAGTGTAGTTTAGAATGTACATATACAGTTTAATATTAGAACAATCTCAAACCTGCTTAATTCAATTGACTTTGCAGGGGACTGAAGCCATTTCTAGTAGCACTGATCACAAAACAGGATACAACCCTTGACAGGGTGCCTTTCCATTTTATTACCCACCTCACAAACAAACACACCCACAGGACCAAATTCGAACCGGCAACTAGCCTACTCTCTACATAGTCAGGGATATGGGATGAATACTGTAGTAGCCAGAGCAACCCCAGGTAGAAGAACAGACTCCACATGGACAATGACCTGGCATTGATATGAATCCACTATGCCACCGTGTAGCCCATATTGCATTCTGTTCTATCCTATTCTATTCTGTAGTCTGGCGCACTTTTGGGTAGGTTTTGTTTTCTCCATGTATTCATTTAATGTTGTCACTGGAAACAATTTCCTTTCACCATAAACATATTATACATAATGTTAAGATAAACTTCACCTCTAACTCAATCTGGTCTAGATGTACTCATTTAAATTTTTGTTTCCTTCTCTAACATCTTCACCTGAATTGAATTTCTGTGAAAATGCTGGAAATGAAAATGAGCGGTTAAGTACAATAATATAATACACTTGAGTAGCCACCTTTCCACTGTCCTTCCCATATAATCACCTCCTCTGTTAGTGACAACCATTTCAAGGATGTGTATGCAACTCTGAGAGATACTGAGCAAGACCAGAGGTTTTTTGAGTTTGGATTTGCCTTTGTGATTTTGTTAGAAAAAAAAATCCCCTGCTGGGTTTTCGTAGGTATTTGAAGAATAGTCTACAACCCAAAACCACTGGTCAATAGTGGTCCTATAATGGGGAATAGAAGAATCATGAAAGGGGCAAATCAATAAGTTGTCATCCAATTCTACTGGGACAGGACAGTCCTTGAAAGGTTTCAGGATAAAGAGCAAGCACAAGCGACTGTACATTCTATTAGAAGAGCAGCTGAACATGACAGTGGTGCCTAGAGAAGCACATCACATCTCATAACTCATCATACAGGATCATGGGTGGAGTACAGCAGTCACTGACGTACTGTGATCCAGTTCTCTTCCTGTTGTTGAAAAATAAGAATAAGTGGATACTATCTGCTAAAGAAGACAAACATGGCAAACTGGAGACTGGGAAAAATATAAACTGATATGATGAATTTTAATTTCTGCTGATTTGTGCTTATGGGAGGACCGTGTTAATGTAGTAATCCCAGGAGTTCATCAACAGTGTATGGTGGTGGACTTTATTTTACTAACATTCAATGGGTCTCTTGATACATCTGAATGACAAGGGATGTGTAAACATCTTTATTAATCAAGAGCTTCGATTCATGACAGCACAATACATGCTTGTCGTTTCAGCAGGGTAGTTACCCATCCTGCTGGAGCAGCCTAGGCCTTGAAAGGGTCTTTGACATGAGATTGAGTTATTTAGTATTGAAATGCACCAATAGCTAATTTGCAGCGTTGATAGAACATCTTTAATGTCAACAGCACTCCAACCTGCAATTTGAACAACTTGTTGAGTTAATTCCATGATTAATTTAGGCTGTCCTCAGGACATGTATGCCTAATGATGCAGACTCTCTGAATTTTATGATATACCACAGACAACATATTGGTGTGCTTAAAGGCAGAGACAGCACTAACTAAACTAAAAGAAAATAATTATTCTTGATTTTTATTTATTAATTATAATACACATTTGCACACATGAATAAATGTGCCATTTATCATTTGAAATGAATTTGGGGGATAACCTACCTACCTGACAACACTGCCATGTGTCACCCTGAAATGTGCACCAATGTGATTGGCATATCCCACAAATCAATTTTTAATGTTTCAAAACACACTCATTTTGACCAATGTCAACCTAAACTTTTAGACTTGGAAACATACCTCAAAAAACATTTATCTAAGCAGTGATGAAATTTAAAGAAATTCAGTTTATTTATGCTGCTACTACACAAATTAACCTTGTTAATGTGGCACCCAAGAAGTTCGTATCCGATCAGTATCTAAAGAGCAAAAGACAGATGTGGTGTTCGGCTTTGATTAATAAAACATTTAGAAAGTTTAACAAATTGTAAATTCACAAATCATAAAAATTTATTTCAGAAATTATATTCAGCAAGGATACAAACTATAGTTAAGAGTTAATAGTCAAGGCATATGCACATTTTAGAGGAACATTTTGTCTTAAAGTTGGCAAAATAGGTTTAGTGAGAATAAGTTTCAGATGCAAAAATGATAATGAATAAATGCTATATGAAATTATGTCTGTACAGCTAGCTCTCAGATTCGAGTGTTATTGAATTATAACGTTAGAATGATTTTGACAGAGCTTCTATAATAAATCTAAATAATTCTACTCAGTGAGGACCTCATATGTAGTAATTTAACAAAGACTGAAGAACAATGTACAGCAATAAACTGTATGCTCCGCTAAAAAGAATTGGATCCCACTGTACCATTTAAGAAATCCCCTATTAGTTCCAACTGTTGCAGTAACCTCCATTTTTGAGATCAGAGTTTTATACAATCCAATTATTTAATGTCTCTGAGGGGTATGCACTGCAAGTGGCACATAATCTTTGTCACATTGCTCATCATCTTAGTGCTTGAAAGACGGTGTATGTTACGGTCCACCACAGGCAGAAAATTTGAGCACTGTGTGATAGTTTCTGTTTGCCAATAATACAGAAGATGCAGACAGACAGAGCAGTAGTGCTTCTTGTTTAAGGCTTTCATTTAAGTTTTTCAAATTCTTTAAAAGTCTCTTGCTAATTTATCTCAACTAAAAGCAAGGCCATGTTATACACTGAGAATGTTATAGCTATTTCTGAAGGATGAATAGATCAGTTCTCCTATGCCTCTTTGGAAACAAGAGACCACCAATACAGTTCAGTAGTTAGTTTCTGGAAAATGTGTGACAGTGAAATGATGAGCTGTAAACTAGATTTTCATAAAGATTACAACACTTTATAAATATAATGTATATAAATATAAATATGTGTTTGCGTTGTGTATGTGTACCTGTGTGTGTATGTGCTCCTGCTTTCCTTCCACAAGAAGGAAACTGGCCCCATGAGAGTGTGAGTGTATCTGTGTGCATGAGTGGGTGCTGCGATACACTGGCACACAAACCAAGGTGGGACCCTGTCTTGTGCCGGTAGTTGTCTAGGCAGGCTTCAGCCCCCGTAACCATGAATACAAAGTCATGTCATGTCATTTTCTAATCTGCCTAATCTATAAGAGGGTCACAGAGGTTGTCGAAGCTTATACTAGGTAGCATAAGGCTCAAGGCAGGAACTAACCCAGGACAGGGCGCCAGTCCATCGCAGGGCAAACACACACACACACACACCAAACACACTCTAGGGTCAATTTAGCTTTGCCAGTTCACCTAACCTACATGTCTTTGGACACTGGGAGGAAACCAAGTACTCTGACATGAGGAGAACATGCAAACTCCACACAGTGAGAACTCGGGACCCAAACTCTGGTCTCCTTACTGTGAGGCAGCAGCACTACCACTGTGCCACCATATCGCTCCTGAATACAAAGTGAGGTTGTGAAATATTATGCTATGAAAAAAATAACATTTCAAGAGCTGTTTATTAACTCGGGTGCCACTGGGATCTGGATACAAGGTTTAATTTTCCATAGCATAGGAAACATAGAGATTCATATTCAGTTTATGACCATTAGATGCAACTCTTGTATAAACTGTGTACCACTACAGACACATTTGCATTTTGATTGTCAGGTGGAAAATGGGGAGGACCGCAAACAACTTACATTTCTGTAGAAATCACAACACCAAAAAGAGCAACTTCAGTCCTTTCATAATGATTTTACCACAAACTAGACAAAGAGAGAGATCTTAAAAGTGAAAAACACAAAAGAAAATTAACACCACTTTCCAGCAGTTTTCTTATCTACCTTCATATTATGAGCTGTTTCTTAATATGCATGCTTTGTACTTTTGATATGAATAGAGAAAGCACACAAAGTAGTTCCAGAAAAGGCATTAATAAACAAAGAGACCAATTTTGCTTACAGCGAGGCAGGATGGACAAATACTCAAAGACAAACTCCATATTTAAAGCAAAGAAAAAGGGGGAAATCAAAATCGCTGGGGACAGGACAATTTGGCTCTGCAGAACGATCACAGAAAGTTTGTTTTATGGTGTGAAATACAAACCAACTACCGAGAAGAGAAGAGCTTGACCGACCCTTCACTATTCCATGCAAACTTAGTGGAGCAGGAGCTGAAGTTTTTGTCTACCACAAAAGATAATTTCAGGCCCCTTTTGAAATTCTCCTATTGTATACTTGACACTGACATTGAGTATATACGGTTATTAAGATAGAAACAGATTCACAGCATTCCCCCATCCACCCTACCAAGTCACCAGTTTTTCCCCCTAAAAAGCACTACTGATCAACAGCTGAAACCTGTGAAATGAACTGATTCATGGGTACCTTTCATCAAATGATGAGGCTTCAGATTTGAAGTCAGCATTTACTATCATAATTCCACACCCCAACCTTGTAATGCTTACAAATATAAAAAACAGTCTACACTTTACGGATAATAAATTTAACTCATGAATTAAAAGAATTAAGCATTTAAAGGTACACAGAGATTAGGTACTTTCCTATAAATGTTATATATCTAAATTAAACACAAAGAACATTTTGGACCATTAACTTCCATTTACTGTACTCAGCTTCCAAATGACTATACCATGCTGCAGTAGCCATGAACCCTAACTTCTGCCTAACTCTCTATAATTCTTTTACATTATTTATCCCCTATCTCATTTTATGTCTGCTTGTCCTACCCAGTGACATGTTGAAGGTGGAAGTGCTCTCTAGCTACTCCTGGGCAACTCCTTCTAGCATTACCCAGACATGGTCCTGAATATCTTACCAGTGGACTGGGCCTGATAAAATTGCCTGTGGAAATTTCTCATAGAGTATCCTTTGAAGACATCCAAATATGGCAATTGAAAGTCCATAAATTTTCGCTTAACAAACAAAGCCCTGGCACAGTGGAACTTTCCTTTGTCTAGTTGCCTTACTGTATATTACTCTCATTCATCAACATATTTGCTTTAATATGTTTGAAGCTACACAGTATAATACACTGTTTAGCAACTTCAAAATCCAAAATGTGAAAAAGTAAGGGAAATAAGTATGCAATACAAATAGCTGAAACATTTTAGTACACCTTCAGCCACCCTGGAACAGCTTATGCCAAGGTACTAAAAAGAAGACTAGGCCTAGTCGTGCAACCTCAGATCCAGGAGAATCATTGTGGATTCTGTCCAGGCTGTGGAATGGTGGACCAGCTCTTTACCCTCATGAGGATTCTGGAGGGGGCATGGGAGTACACCCAGTTGGCCAACATGTGATTTGTGGACTTAGAGAATGTGTATGACTGTGTTCCTCAAAGGGTTCTTTGGGTTTACTGGGAGAGTAATAAGGACTATTCGATCCCTGTATAATCAAAGTGGGAGCTGAGTCTGCATACACAGAAAAACATTAGCATGACTTCCAGTGGGTGTGGGACTACTCCAGGGTTGTGCTTTGTCTCCTTTCCTGCATATGATTGGTGGCTTTAGAATCACATCACTGCTTTTTGCAGAGTATGTGGTCATGTTGCTTTCATCAGGCTGTGAACTCCAGCATGCATTAGAACGATTTGTGACCGAGTATGAAGCAGCAGGGATGAGGATCATCACCTTCAAATTTGAAGCCCTGGTCCTCCGTTCAATAAAGGTGGACTGTCCTCTTCAAATGGGAGGTGAGTTACTGCCTCAAGTGGAGGAGTTTAAGTACCTCAGGATCTTGTTTACGAGTGAGGGGAAAAGGGATGGAGAGATCAATATATGGATTGGGGCAGTGAGTGCAGTTGTTATACAGTATATTGATCTGTAGTGATGAAGAAGAACTGGAGTCAGAAAGTAAAGCTATCAATTTACCAGTTGATCTACATTCCTATCCTCACCTATGGTCATGAGCTTCGGGTAATGACTGAAAGAATGAAATCACGGGTACAAGTGGCCAAAGTGAGCTTTCTCCTCAGGGTGGCTGGCCTTTCCCTTAGAGAAAGGGTGAGAAACGCAGTTTTCAGGGAGAGGTTCAGAGTAGAGCTGCTGATCCTCCACAACATGAGGAACCAACTGAGGTGGTCCCGGCATCTGTTACAGATGCCTCCCTGTGGAGGTTGAAGTGGGAGGAGACCTGGGGAAAACCACGACTCACTGGGAGGACTGTATCTCCCAGATGTCTGAGAACACTTTGGAATCCCACAGTATGAGTTGGGAAGTGTGGCTGGAGAAAGGGGCATATTGGCCTCACTGCTAAGACTTTGGATAAGCAGTGGAAAATGAATGAATTTTAGTACAGCAGTGAAATTCCACAGGATCCCATCCAATTGGTTTAGCCCACATAAAAAGAAAACATAATACATATAAAGAGGAGTGCTTATGGAGGCAAAATGTGCCTTTTAACATTCTAGGACATTCCTGTGGATCTATTATGTAACATACCTGCAAGCCACCTAGAGAATTCTAGAAATAGTGACTTTGATAAATGAGGTTGTTATACCACCACAAAGAATATGCAATAGTAAAAGAGAGAATTCATAGGCCACAGTGAGATCCTACTTATCCATCATTTCTCTGATCACTAATGAAATCTCACATTCTTATCTACCATCATTTGAACCTCTGGTTGCAGACTACTTCGCAGAGCAATTCTGAGTGGAACTGGAGGAAAAGTTGGACGGAAGGCTGACCAAGCAGCACAGGTGACACAAAAGCATAAACTATTTCAAAGAAGTGGAACAGAAACAGGGCAATAGAAAGACAATGGTGTAGCTAAATATGTATTGAAAACCTAAAACTTAAATAAGCAGGGGATAAAATGAATTATAACGTGACAAAACATGGGTCTCTAGGAGAATTTGACAATCAAGCTTTGAAATCGAGACCGTAATACTTTAAGCACAAAACCCAGCTAATGGTAACATAGACCAAGGTGTAGGTTTTGGAGAAACACAAAGGAGAGCTGGCATCACATCTGGTCCTGCCTATACTGTACAAAATAAGAAAGAAAGACATTTTTGGGAAAAAAAAATAAAAACAAAGAACATTAACGTGGCAATGACAACTGAGTGAAACATGGAATAACGAACTTGATGAAACTCATGAGTATCGCATAAGCGCCATCACAACGTCCCACAGAACTGTGTGCGTAAAACTGTTTTCCTGTCATCTGTACCTTTGTTCAAAGGAAAATTCCAGAAACAAATCTGCAAGTTTCCTTTCAAGCTTAACATAAAACAATAAATAATTTAATAAATAAGCAAATACATATAAAATTAAGCTTTTGGCTTCAAAATCCATCTACGTTTGGACATTGCTTTTGATTATGAATGTATGCTAAGTAAAATTTTAACCAGGAATTCTGAACATGAGCTCTCCATTCCTGTTCTGTATGAACACAAACACCCTCTTTTGCCAGCTGTATTTTATTTTATACTGTACTGACCAGCTGTTATGTTAGGAAGAAAACAGTGTTAGTTGTGTCCATTCACAGTAACCAATTCTTTGTCAAGGAGACTGTGCCACAATTTTTTTTACAAACAGTATGTACCAAGAGTCATGTACATTGTGAATGTGGTTTACTAGCTTCAACATCATCTGTATATTTAGATAACAGTTACATAAAACCACTGACAGAAAAAGAGCTATTCAAATTACTTACCCAAATTCATTCTTTTATACAGGAATGTCACACCAGAAAAGCTACCTTATGATGCAATTATAGTATGTGCAGAAAAGTGACTTTTACATATTTAATTCCTGTACATTGGCAGACAAGGCCCACAATTAAAAAATGGCTTGCAGCATGCTTTGGCCATTCAATCTATAGCTGTTAATGTATTTATTTAGGTTTGTTTTTACTGCCAGACCCAATCTTTAATCATCTGATTTCAGTACACAAACACACCACACACAGACGCATCCCATGAAGGTACTGGACAATACTGTTCAGGTATGCACTCGAGGAGAGGGGTGAAGGTGTTATATATGCTGTCATTTGCTTCTAGATATATGATCTCAATTCTTGGCCAAGACGTGGCATGTACTGATTTGTAATTAAAGGTCACTGGACAGTGCCATGCTCATATAACAGGAATATGCCCCTTTCAGACACGTGCACCAATGTGAACTGCTAAGAATAATTTAGTAAATGTAATACAAGGGAGTTTTGGATTGATGGAGATGGTATGAAGAAAGAGGAGTTGCACTGAGATCTTTGTGGAAACCTTCATTGGTGGAGAGTATAAGATCAGGCTGTTCAGTCTCCAACTCTTGTGAGCCCCTCAAGGTGAATGCATAGGTAGAGTTGGGCTTTAGATGAGTGGTGAGGAAAATGAAAGCGAGCAACTAAAAACCTTGCCACCTCACAGCTGAGTGAGGTTATTCTTCCAAGTGACTTATCGGATTTCCCACATTTTGAAAGTTATTATAGTCAATTTTGTAATCGCTGCACTCCCTTTGATTGGCTCCTAAGGAGGAATGTTTTTCGCTTTGATATTTTTATAGAAATATACAATTGTTTGAATATGACATTACCATAGTAGAATACAAATTAAGGTCACAATTTTATTTTTATTATTACAAATATTTTTAATAGTGCAATAAAGGTTTGTTGCAATAAGTAAATGAATTATTTCATCATTAGAGAGAATTGCATGAAATGAAAGTTGAAATTTTACTTATGCTTTCTCTTCCAACACTGTGTTTTTATCACATATTTTATAGGTTAACCTTAAAAGTAATGAAGTAAATGTTATCTTTTGATACATTCCTTTCTTAATTCATTCTTTCTAAGTAGAGAGTATCACCTTTCTGTCTGTTAATAGAGGAATGGTTAAAAACGCACAATGTTTTTGAGATAGACAGAGTAGGTAGGAGTATTTTTGGCTGATGTTAACAAACTAAAAAAACTTAAAATAAAATGATACTGGAGAGGAGAATAATTCATGAGTACAATCCATCCTTAACAACACAGTCATAACTCAGCATTTTTGAATAAATAATATTATAGGGATGCAGGTATTGAGCTGAGGGTTTGGGTCAATTGGCAGTAAATGAAGAAATGGGTTGATTCATATTAATTATACATAATTGCATAAATCATAAATTTCTTAGTGTGTGTGAGGGTGGCCAGGAAAAAGTTTGGGATTGTGTGAGCCAATTATTAAGCTGATACGGTAAGAGACAACGCATAAACAATCACTTATATTGCTTGTAATGCATACATTTGCATATTTGTGTAAACAAGCTAACGATGATGACATCAGAATATCCAGAACCGCAATTTCATTGTCTGAGTTTGAATTGGTATACAGTATACTCTTAAAAATATTCATGTACGACAGGGTCCAAATATAGAGAGATATATTGAATAGACGTGTGTGAGTGCATGGTTCTGTATGTGTATGTGTATCTGTACATATATATATATATATATATAAATATATGACTATATGTATATATATATGTAAAGGGTGTGTGTGTGTGTCTGTGCTAATAAACACACACACCCACCATATACACATATACATGTACAGTATATACAGTAGTTAGCAAGCTGGAAGCAATTTTTTCTGCATCATTTTAGTGCTTTTCCTTAAGTATACAAAAATACAAAACAAAATTTATACCATTCTAGATATTCAAAAAGGTTGTATACACATATTTTGAGTTAACTTTTTTTTTTAATTTTCAAGTGTTTTTTTGGCAATTTTTAGTGAAGGATGTTATCTTACAACTGAAGATTTGAAATAACACTAGTTCCAAGCAATGGTCAATAGTCAGGCTGAAAGGCCAAATTTCCAGCCTGAGAACTCAACTGGAAGCTAACCAATAGGAAGCAACACAACAAGCATGTGGTTTAGATGGAGCTGTCCAATCCCGTTCTGTATTAACACGAACACCCTCCTTCACTGGCTTGAGGCTCCTGTGGTTTGTCCAACTTGATGTCGATCACTGATTGGAAGTTTATTAAGGATTTTTAACTACTGAGGATAAAACTTCTGAAAAAAAAAACAGAAAACTGAAATTAAGTTTAAACAGGAGCCCAATGGCTTGAGAAAATGTAAACAGATTACTGCATGTTCACAGCATAAATGTGAATAGTTATAACTCAGATTCAAACCTGGAAGTACAGTGTTTTAAGTAAATTGACACTGAGTAGTAAAAAACATTACATTTCATAAATTCATCTGTTTTCATACCCAGTTATTCAAGGACATGGGGAGGTTGCTGCCTATCACAACTTTGGGTGCAATGTTAGAACCAACCAATCAGTTCCTGATTGTAAAAGCAGTTCCTCTAAAACAAACAAAATTCATCATGAAAAGCAAAGGGACGCTGACTACAGCCTTTCCCGACTATGAAATAGTAATACATAGCAAATTGCTACATTATCTGTTCAAAGGCTTGCAAAGAATTCATTTTTGCATGACATCTAAGTAGAAAATTGGCATTACCTTTTTTCATTGCAAACATTCAGAATTTGCTGGACCACCAGTCTGTGCTATTATTATGCTGTAATAGTGTAACAGGAAGATGAACTAAACAGACAAGTTTCAATTCACAAACAGTTTTGTGAAACCAGTTCTAAAGTTTGTTTTGATGACAATTTTGCAATTATGAAATGAGAAATTCACTACAAGTGCTGCAATTCTGCATAGTTGTTTTCATGTGTGATACTATTTTGTGTATCTCATCACAATGATGATGTGAGCTTACATATGTCAAAGATGAGACAAGAGCCACAGAAAGATTTGGGGCAGCCATCCATATAATTTTTCCTGGCTTCAAATGGAAGAATTTTTAGTACAGATGTGTACAGGTTCAAGTCCAAAACAGATCTAACTGGTGAGGTGGAGATAATGGGTTTTTAAGGTATGGCAGAGGAAGTGAGGTAATTATGACCGGAACCAGAAGTGATGTCATCAGGCTCATGACCATAATGGGGCACCTTCTGGACTGGAAGTGACGTCATGGGGCTCCTGGCCGAAACTGACATTATGGGGCTCCTGACTAGAAGTGACGTCATGGGACTCCTGACCAGAAGTGACATTATGGGGCTCCTGACTGGAAGTGACGTCATGGAGGCCAGGCAGAATTTCTTGTAATGGGTCTGCATTGGAAAAAGAGAAAGGATCAGTGCACCACACCACCCCCTGGTCTGGTGTGGAATTACCTTCCTTTGAGCCCTTTAGCTGCCTCCCATGCGCACATGAGAGACAATATAGCATAAGATGTGCCTGCCATGTGACTTGTGAAGTAGCTCTTTTTGGTCCAAGCTTCAAAACGCTAAAGAGAAACAATTGAGTTAAATGATTAAAAATGTATATGGCTTTGATATTTTCCTTATCTGATTTTGGCTTTGGTTTATGACTTTCTTTTGCTGATTTCCTTTCTGTTTTCTATGCATTGATCTTAGCTATGTTTGACTACTCTGTCATTTCACTCTATTATATAAAAAATCCTGGGACGAGACAAGTCTTTTTAGCCTGGGACGAGACGTGACTTTTTCAGAGAGATACTTTCAAGTCCTGCAAGGCGAGACTTTGTGCCAGGAGATTTAACCACACCTGGGGCCAGAAATAAAAGATAAAGAGTAGATGACAAAGTAGAACTTTGTAAAGAGGTTCAAATTCGTTGGCGCGATACACATGCAGAGCAGGATAGAGATAATGAAAGTACTAAAATTCGAAAGTCTGAAAAAAATGATAGTAAAGATCTCATTAGCACAAACAAACGGAAATTATTACTTGGTGAAATAACGGAACAGCGAAAAGAAATCAAGTATATTGTTCTGATTTAAACTTAAAAAGAAAGGAAATAAGCCATTACTATCCTAATTAAAAAATATGCAACAACCTAGCCTTTAAAAAACGTTTAGCACTGTAGTATCTAAAAGGATGAAACAAAGAGAAAAACAGTTCACTTCCAAGACTAAAGTGGGACATTTACGTGAAATACGAAGTGAGTATGAAAACATGCTAGAAGTATGTTATTTAGAAATCTTCACCTAGCAAGAGTACTTTTTCTACTGATGAAAATATAGTCAAAATCTTTTACAATAACAATCAATGGGCCTTTTCTGAGTCCTCTTGAAGTTCCATGGAGCATGGCATTTAAGATAACTCAATGTCTGTCCAGTCTTCAACATCAACAACAAAACACACTGCTGCCACTGTGGAATGAATCATAACGGAGAATCAAAGAGCAATGGTGTGTGAAATAGCAGAAACTACTTTACAAGAATCAGTTATGAATAAAGAGCAATTAAACATGAGCAAGAATGTTGACTCCTGAAATGAAACATCCAGTTTTCTAAGTTCTGGCTAGTGAATTTCAAATGGGAAAACTGAAACAAGCACTTCATAAGTCAGGATGAAAACTTGTATAGAGCAACATGACACAGACAACAATCTAAAAAAAGAGTTCAAGTTAATTCTCCTACATGAAATGTATAACGTGACAATGACAGCAAGATTATGTGCACAATTTTAATGGGTATAGTTTATGTTGTCTCAAAAGGTGTACATAACCAGTCAACATGACAGTGATTTATTTGCTGTGGCATCTGAGGCAGACAAACTGGGACCTAGAGATAGACAGATTGCTTATATCTCATTAAGACATTATACACTCCATATAAACACATGCCATGGAAGGGGTATTCACCATAACACCTTACCAAGTAGTAATGGATGCTGAAACACTCCAATGGCAAAACATCTCCAGTTTTGCTTATAATAGACCTCACCCCAGTTTAAAGAGTGCTAAATTAATAACTAGTCCTAGTGTGCCAATAACCCCAAATATATCACTTAACTGAGAAGCTTCTTAAGACCTCCTAGCCTGAGGAGTGCTGTACGATATTGTAGAACAAATGAACACCCAAAAATCCTATTAGAGCTTATAAATTCAATACCAAAGACTTATGTGATTCCACTATATTCTACCTTCAAAAACAATGGAGACAGTCAAAGACCAAATAATCAATTAAGAATAATTAAACATAATTAATTAAACATCAAATTATACCAAAACAGATGCAATTGTATAATTTATATGCAATCATATGCAATCACAAGGGCTCCGATCTCCAAGAGGGACCACCCGGTCTGATTTATCATTTTCAGTAACAGGTCTGTCCATGCAGATCTGAAAGAAGGACTCTCTTCTGGATATAATTTTTTTGGGGAGAGCTTGCAGTGAGCACTGTCTAGAGGCACAATGCACCCTTGAGCCTTCTACCCAGTTCACAGTTGTTTATATTTTACCATGGAATTGTTTTTCACTTACATTGTTGCTTCATTATTATATACTGTATATACACAATATATATATATATATATATGTATATATATATATATACATATACTGTATATATATATATATATATATATATATATATATATATATATATATATATATATATATATATATATATATGTATATTATATATATATTATATATATATATAGTGATCCCTCGCTGTATCGCGCTTCGCCTTTCGCGGCTTCACTCTATCGCGGATTTTATATGTAAGCATATTTAAATATATATCGCGGATTTTTTGCTGGTTCGCAGATTTCTGAGGACAATGGGTCTTTTAATTTCTGGTACATGCTTCCTCAGTTGGTTTGCCCAGTTGATTTCATACAAGGGACGCTATTGGCAGATGGCTGAGAAGCTACCCAACTTACTTTTCTCTTTCTCTCTCTTGCGCTTTCTCTGATCCTGACGTAGGGGGTGTGAGCAGGGGGGCTGTTCGCACACCGAGACGATACGGACGCTCGTCTAAAAATGCTGAAAGATTATCTTCACGTTGCTACCTTCTGTGCAGCTGCTCAGTGAAGCGACATGCTGCAAAGTGCTTCACATACTTAAAAGCTCAAAGGGCACGTATTGATTTTTGCTCTCTCTCTCTCTCTTTCTCTCTCTCTGCTCATGACGTAGGGGGTGTGAGCTGCCGCCTTCAACAGCTTTGTGCCGGGGGTGCTTTGCATACTTAAAATCCAAACAGTCCTATTGATTTGTTTGCTTTCTCTGTCTTTATGACAGTCTCTGCTCCTGACGCACTCTCCTTTGAAGAGGAAGATATGTTTGCATTCTTTTAATTGTGAGACAGAACTGTCATCTCTGTCTTGTCATGGAGCACAGTTTAAACTTTTGAAAAAGAGACAAATGTTTGTTTGCAGTGTTTGAATAACGTTCCTGTCTCTCTACAACCTCCTGTGTTTCTGCGCAAATCTGTGACCCAAGCATGACAATATAAAAATAACCATATAAACATATGGTTTCTACTTCGCAGATTTTCTTATTTCGCGGGTGGCTCTGGAACGCAACCCCCGCGATGGAGGAGGGATTACTGTATACACTGTATATATACATATATATATATATATATATATATATATATATATATATATATATGGCACAGTGGCGCAGTGGGTAGTGCTGCTGCCTTGCAGTTAGGAGACCCGGGTTCACTTCACTTTGCATGTTCTCCCCGTGTCTGCGTGGGTTTCCTCCGGGTGCTCCTGTTTCCTCCCACAGTCCAAAGACATGCAGGTTAGGTGCATTGATGATTCTAAATTGTCACTAGTGTGAGCTTAGTGTGTGGGTGTGTGTGTATGTGCGTGCCCCCTGCAGTGGGCTGGCGCCCTGCCCAGGGTTTGTTTCCAGCCATTTGCCCTGTGTTGGCTGGGATTGGCTCCAGCAGACCCCTGTGACCCTGTAGTTAGGATATAGCAGGTTGGATAATGGATAGATGGATGGATGGATGGATATATATATATATATATATATATATCTATATATATATATATATATATATATATATATATATATAGATATAGATATATATAGATATGGACAACACACCTATGGTGGTGTCCATATTGGGATGGGTCTCATTCTCTTACCTGGCTGGGAGGTCAGGGTAATGAGTGAGAAAGAAGGAAGGCAGAATGTTCCTTGCCTCAGCTAGGAAGGAAGTACACTGGCATCCCAGCAGAGGGGTTCCAAAGGACATTGCCCGGCCAGGAGGCCAATTTAATTGAAATGCCAGGGAGACAATTGATACAGATTGTTTACTCCCCTGAAATGCTAAACGGCTGTATACCTGGGATATGGTACCCATACAGACAAATGCAGGGTATGCTGGGAATTGTAGTTCTTTTGGGATCCATGGGTGCCACCAGGAGGGGTTCTGTAGGGATCCGTGATTCCTAATTTGTGGGCTTCTGTCTGACTTGAAAGTGCTTTTAATGGGGTATGCCCTGGCTCCAGAAGTTTTCCCATAAAAGGAACCACTTTGCCTCAACCAGGCGAAATGGAGTCGGATGTGAAGGATGGACAAAGCTCAACCTGGGAGGAGTGGAGTAAGAAAAACACAAAAAGAGGAGAGAATTGTATTGTGCTTATGTTTAGTTAGGCCTGTGTGAAGAAAGTTGTTGAAGATATTTTGATTGTATAATATTTTACACTTGAACCTGGGACTTGTGTCTGTGTGATTGTGTCTGGAGTTTGGAGCTCTGTAGTGCCTCCTACAGGTCACTATAAATATTGCCATACTGTATGCATTGTAATAAGACTTTGAAAGTTTCTCTTTCAAAATTGCTTTAAAAATTCTTAATATTTAGTCAAATAAATTTCTTTAGTCTAAATTACAAATGAGTTTTACAAATGAAAACAGAAATTCAGCAGCTGTTTGTGTTCAGCATTATATGCTCACAGCAGCGCTAGTTTCAGATGTGTTACTAATCTCATCTTAGATCTTTAATTACATTCTGCTTTGCATATTTACAGACACAATCATGTGTTATACAGAGAGAATGCATAGTGATTTTTTCCTGATTGCAGACTTTAATTAATAAACTAATTCATTTATAATAATAGATAACAGACAATAAGTAATAAATACTGCATTATTTAATAAATATTTTAAATGCCAGTAGATATTAGAGAGAGAGGAGAGAGGTCGGGAGCATACACACCCAGCACACAGCAAACCACCTGGATTGAGATCTGAGTCAGCCAGTTTGAAGCAGATATTAGATGATATATTAATTAATGGATTGACAAAAAGAGATTTGATTAATTAATCAATTCTCTATATGCAGTATTAACAACCAAATTAAGTGAAAGATTCAACAGTCATTAATTGATTATTAATAAATAGCGAATAACTTATTTTGTATTATTTAATGCTCTACTGAGATAAATATAGGAATGTCAAACCTTAACTTAGCTACACTTCTACATGGAATTTCTGCTGTTTAAATGTAATGAATTTTGTTTTACCTTTTTTTACTTAATAATCTCTCTGGTATAATCCATTCCAATCCATTTTTAATTACAGGAGAAAAGTGTAGTGGCTGGATGCTCCATATTTTTAGACTAAATTTAATTCCAAAACTTTTAAAGCAAATCATCTAGAGTGAATTTATAATCCCAAGTGTGAAAGCACAAGGGGCAGTAAAGCTTTTTAGCTGCATTTGCTACATAATTAAGATACAAAGTGTGCTGAAAAAAGTTAATAATGGATGACTGCTCGTGTGGCATACATTTTAAAATATGAGGTGCATATGTTTAGTATTTTAAGCAAATAATTATAAGAGATTATTTATTTATTAGACAACAGAGTGAGAAGCAAAACAAATTATTAAGTTATGCATAAGCTATTTTGTAAATTACAAGGTTTTATCAAATAATTAGCTCCAGCAGGAAAAGGGACATTAGGGCTGAAAGATGAGGCATGCAGCACTTGTTTAACACTAGATGGCAGCAGCTCTGCACAGAGCCAGCCTTTCAAAAGGCAGCTACCACACAGCCACATGCTAGAAGATTTTTATTAAACTAGGGGACACATCTTGAAACCACCATGAAAGCATGTGTTGAAATTATTTTAATTTTGTAATGTGCTGTAAAGTATGAATAAACGTGAATTACCTGTTTTAAAACCAATTAAGATAATAACTGCATTGATTTAGAGTAATACAGTGCAGAGCGTATTGAGTTCTTTTGATCTTATTCTCAAAACAAGTTTAAAAGCAATCTTAACATCATGAAACCTTCAAGCACCGCAACCTGAGCTAATGACAATGGATAGAAATCCAATTTTGTTTTTGCCCCCTGTAAACATTAATCATTAATCTTGTCTTAACCAGAACTTATCCTTTAACTTTTTTTTCCTGACGTGACTGTGTGAAAGCTCAGACTGTCTTGTTTTAGAAAATGTAGACGTAAAACAAATATTAATATTTCAGAACATTCTCTGCCTTGTTTAATCCGATTTACAACTGCAGGGAGTTAAACAAATACTTTTAAAAAATTTTCCTACTAAAACCAATGGGAAAATTATTCCTTGGTATCATTAATGGCTGAAGCCCCACATCTTACCTAAAAGGTGTGCTTTCTTGTCTCTTTCCACAGATCTACTATTGCTATCTGCATTAGTTTCACAAGTACTAACTAAGAATTATACATTCATTGAACTGGACAACATCCAAAGCATACTCTCTAGGCCTTTTGCTGCTTCTCCTGTCTGACTCCATAGTGGTGGAGCAACCACTTCAAATGATAAGAGCTGCTGAGTCACTCACTATGTTCAGGAATAGATGGAAAACCATCTTATTCAGACTGTACTTAACCTTGGCCACTTGATCATATTTGATCTGTGCTCTTCTTTTGTGACAGCATGTGTATAATAAATGATAGATATTTTACAAAATTAAAATACAGGGTGATTCTAATGGGTGGGGCCCTGAGTTATGATGTATTACTGTCTTATTTAGGAAGCAATCCAAACAAAATAAAGATCACAGTATTTCTGGGTAAATGTATGAATGAGTGAAGCATGGCGCTCTTCTGTCGAGACTGTCGGCGGGAGGCAGAACATCAGCGTCTGTCTGCTGGAGTGGCGCCTACAGCAAGCTCCTGTGTACACAAAGTTAATGCATTGGCAGTTCCCCTCTAAATTCAGGACACTGTTGAGCAGAGGAGCATTTTTGACTTATTTGTGAATGAATTGGATGACCGTGAGATTAGTGAAGGTTATTTCCAGCAAGATGGGGCAAACTGTCATATGTCAGCTTGCAGCATGGCACGGATTGAATTGTTTTTTGGCACTCAGGTCATTTCAAAGGGATTATGACCACCTTGTTCACTGGACCCATCCTTTGGGGAATGCTAAAAGGAAAAGTGTACAAGAACAAGCCTGATACACTGGAACAATTACAACAAAACATCGAACAGAAAATTGTTGCCATCACTCCTATGATGCTTGTAGATGCCTTTGCTAATAAGGAGCGCTGTGTTGATCTGTGTTTGCAAGAAGAGGACGACCATTTCCAACACAGAATGTGATTGGATCGTTTACACATCTACTTTATAAGGTATGCACTGAAATTTATTTAGTTTCTATCGCTTCACTATTACGTGAGTAACATAACTCGGGGTCCCGCCCATTAGAATCTCCCTGTATTTGCAAGCAAATAATCACAATTTTAGTTTGGAGTGGGGCCTCTAGTGCTGTCTGCTTTATGTCCAATCATTTTCTTAAGTATTTACTAATTTGTTCTATGTTGCTGATTTTTAAATAGGCCAAAGATTCCCTTCTTTGTCCTGAAATGTGTGAATTACATGGTTCCAGCATTTATAGTTTTAAGTGCATGTCTCTTCTTTCAGAAACAATTCAACATGGAAATCATCAAAAACCACACAATCAAGCAGCATGCTGTCACTGGAAAAGATTTATTCTCAAGTAGTCATCGTGTAGCAGGACCAGGCCTTTAAAGAGATGGGCCGGAGCGTTATATCATGGAAGGACATCTCCAAAAGATATACAAAATCTGTCGGCCTTTGAACATCAATGACAGATGAAAATGTAGAGTGATGGAAAATGGCAAAGTAAACACTATAGGAATTTATTCAGCTCAGTTGAATTGATCTTTCATAAATACAGTAAATAAACATGAGAAAAGTTTTTTCACATAGGGTGTCCCGAACGTTGACTCCTGAAGAATTACATCATCCAATGTTCAAAAGAAAAACTGAAGCTATTGAATTTCCACTTGGAGAAACTGAAAATGTTTTAGAACTGAGGATGAAATTTCATATTATAGTACCTCATTATGACCCTGAGGTCAAACAAAAATCAAAACTACATTGATTCTTTAACTCCACAGAAATTCAAGGTCCACACCAGAGCCAGCAAGGTCATGTGAACAATTTGTTATGGTGGTAGGATCGTAGTTTATATTGATTACATATTTCCAATGTCCAACCTAACTGGGCAGTGGTCACTTCTCACTGGTTACATTGATTTTCTTTGGCATTTGCAGCATTCAATAACGGAAAAGCACACACTTCATGACACTGATGCATCTGAAACTATACCAGTTTCAACGGCTGCTCTGCGAAACTGAGGATTTGAAAACCTAACACTAAACCGGAACACTCCTAAATAGCTTGTAAAGTTATCTGTGATTATTTTCAATGACGCTATTCACATCTAATCATTTTAACAGGGAGCGGTTCAGAAACTCCTGTCAGCCGCAGTTTTCGAGAGATTACAGCCAAATGCTTGTTCCATTGAAATGAATGGTAATTCTGATTTTGTTAAAAATGTAACATATTTGGAACATTTTAGAGTTTCTTTACATTTGCTGTGGAATGAGCCAGGAGTGATGCTTCTACACTGCACAGGGAAAAAATATGTGACGACCACTGGACAGAGAGGAGACAGAAGTCTTCATTCACCAGGTCAGGCATATGGTTTGGGTGCTTTATTACCTCAACCAGCAAATGATCAAGAACATGCCATTTTTTTATTTAAGATGTAAGTTGTTTCTCAGGGAACATAATTGTTCCACTATAGAAAAGGAATGCCTGGCAATAAAATGGGCACTTGAAGCACAGCATTATTACCTTTGGGTTTGCAAGTTTACACTGGTAACTGATGACACGCCACTACAATGGTTTATATAAAAAAGACACTAATCCAAGACTCACTAGATGGTTTACTCAGTTGCAGGCTATTCAGTTTTCTGTTCAGCACCATCCCAGTAAACAACATGTTAACGTAGATGTCATTTCCCAGGGGCACTATTACAAAATTACTTTGTTAAATAAGTGAACAAAGCTGAGGTGGATGGAGTGAACACTCTCACCTTTTAGAGCTAGTTCACTTATAGAGAAAACACACTTTCACTCAGAAAGAAGTCTTGCTGGATCGAATAATAATAATAATAAGTTTTATTTATGTAGCGCCTTTCATACACTCGAGGACACTTTACAATTCAACAAAACACATTAACAAGACAACAGAAATTACATACAAGAAAATGAATGATACTCATTGAAGAGATGTGTTTTTAACAGAAGTTTGAAATGAATAATACATTTTTCCTCATGAAGGCTGAGAGGAAGATCATTCCAAATTTTAGGGGCTATCACACTGAAAGCTCTGCCACCCATAGCTACTAACCTGTATTTATGTACAGTGAGTAAGTCAGCGTCTGATGATCTTAATGCACAGGCAGAAGTGTAAGGAAGGAGCAGCTCAGACAGATAATGAGGGGCTAAACCATGAAGGGCTTTAAAGGTGAGAAAAATAATTTTATATTTGAATCTTGAAGAAACTGGTAACCAATGCAAATCATAGAGGACAGGAGTGATGTGAGCAGATGTTTTAGTGTGTGTAAGTAGACGAGCAGCAGAATTCTGAACATATTGTAATCTATTGATATATTTCATCTGTGATCATGTACAACTCTCATATCTTTTGGTAATAAAACCTTTGCAATTGATTGATTGTCTAATACAAGCAGTTCTCCTTCAGGTTGGGGTTCTTACAAACCACTCACAGAACTTGGGGCCTCACTACTCTGAAACTCAATAGTTCTGCAGAGTCAAAAGACTCTTGAAGTTTATTAAGTTTGCTGTTTTGCTTTTGAAACTCCAATACAGTTTCTGTAACTGTGATTTAAAGGACTATTCTCTTTCATTTGAGCAACTCTGAACCGATAAGAAAAATATGTGCACTCATAATGCTGACGATACATCTTTGCCAGTACTGTGATTGCCTGGATTAAAAACATTAACGTCATGGAAGACATTCTGGAGAGACAGCAATCATTTCATAATACTAAAACACCCTCACAATCCATAAAATGGTGACAGGAAATGATGCGATATTTTTCCTGCAAAATGCATCTTTGAAAACATTTCAAAATGCCTGAAACACACTAAAACACTTTTAAAAGCATGTGAATCTCAAACAAATGCTGGAAATTTACAGTGCTCTAAGCCCAGACCAGGCTATAAGGCAGAATGGTGGCTCTGAGGCTAGGGATCTGCACTGGCAATCGGAAGGTTGCCGGTTCAAATCCTGGAAATGCCAAAAAGGCACTCTGTTCTGTTAGGCCCTTGAGCAAGGCCCTTAACCTGCAATCGCTGAGCGCTTTGAGTAGTGAGAAAAGCGCTATATAAATGTAAAGAATTATTATTATATGTGACTACCACTTGTTCAGCAACCTCAAGGACAACTTCCATGGGTTTGTGCTACGCCTTATGATGAAGACATCACATTAACCAAAACTACCCACAGTACTTCAAATACAAACTGAACTCATAGATAGATACTTTATTAATCCCAATGGGAAATTCACATTCTCCAGCAGCAGCATACTGATACAATAAATAATATTAAATTAAAGATTGATAATAATGCAGGTGAAAAACAGACAATAACTTTGTATAATGTTAAATGTTAACGTTTACCCCCCCCGGGTGGAATTGAAGAGTCGCATAGTTTGGGGGAGGAACGATCTCGTCAATCTGTCAGTGGAGCAGGACAGTGACAGCAGTCTGTCGCTGAAGCTGCTCTTCTGTCTGGAGATGATACTATTTAGTGGATGCAGTGGATTCTCCATTATTGACAGGAGCCTGCTGAGCGCCCTTCGCTCTGCCACAGATGTTAAACTGTTCAGCTCCATGCCAACAATAGAGCCTGCCTTCCTCACCAGTTTGTCCAGGCGTGAGGCGTCTTTCTTCTTAATGCTGCCTCCCCAGCAGACCACCGCGTAGAAGAGGGCGCTCGCCACAACTGTCTGATAGAACATCTGCAGCATCTTATTGCAGATGTTGAAGGACGGCAGCCTTCTAAGGAAGTATAGTCATGCAGTATATTATTCAACTGTCAATTTTTTTAACATTGTATTAGCATTTTCAAGCAGGTGAGCAGTAGACAATTGCCTTCTTGCTCAAATCCCACCTTTTTTACAAAAACAAAACAAAACAAAAGGAATTTAAATAAAGAAATCTTGAATTATTATAAATTTCCTCTAAGAGATAAATAAGACATTACCTTTTACCCCCCACCCCAACATCAAAAATAAACAATTATTAGAAACAACAATGTTGTTGCTAATATCCTTCACCTTTTTGCTTTTTTTCAGCAATCTGTCATGTGGAGAATAGCTTTTGAAAATCAAATCGATATAGCTATAAACTGCCTGTGGGTGCAATCCATGGTTAATGAAAGGAACAAATAAACTGTCAGTCATGCTGAATAAAAAAAAGACAGCATGTGTGTGTGTGTGTGTGTGTGTGTGTGTGTGTGCATTTAAGAAGGTCAGTTCGTTTCAGGTTACTCCTCAGATTTTGCACATTATTTAATATTTATGAGGCCCAGCACTCTCCAAAAGCCCTTTCACTTTTCTTTTTTGTTATGCTTTGTTGCTAACAGAGTGACCTGCTGAACGACTTCCACTGCAGCATAAACCACACTGGAGACCTGATGGTGTAGGGAAACTACAACAATGCTGCAAATTGACTGAAAAACATGAAGAGCACACTGCAGAGCAAATCAGCTTGAATGATATTAAAATGAGCCTTTTCAATACATTAACAGCAATAGTAGAATTAAAATGCTTTTCTTACTTTGTGCAAATTCTGATAGTCTCGCAAATAATGGATACTTTAAAATGTTCATTCAAAATTTAATTAATCATGTATGTTATAAAAATGTAATCAGACTGCCATTAAGCAAATATATTTTTCTTTTTGAAACATGTCATATGCAAGAGATGTTGTATGGCTAAAAGATGGTATTGCCATGTGCTATACAGCATCTGTCACAGTAAATAATATCAAATATATCAATATAGTCTATGTTTCATACTGAGTATGTAACAGTAAGCACGACCAACCAATTTACCAAATATTATTCCTTATTTTTTATAACACTTTTGAAATTGAAAAGAAACAATTTACAGATTAGACTTTTTTACATAATGCTCCTTTGAGTGCATACACCCACAAAGCAGCTAATACATACTATATTTTATAATGTGTAGGTGCCATGAAGGAAGGACAGGAATCCTGGCTGGAATAAAGGAAGAATTCTTGCCTTCACAGGAAGGCATAAAGGAGGAACTGGGTGAGCGGGTAC
This sequence comes from Erpetoichthys calabaricus, assembly GCF_900747795.2. NCBI lineage: Eukaryota > Metazoa > Chordata > Cladistia > Polypteriformes > Polypteridae > Erpetoichthys > Erpetoichthys calabaricus. Next base: position 171,393,011 of record NC_041395.2, on the reverse strand, counting down.
ACCAGGAGCAGTTCGCTCCCCCACGCGACAGGTGGCAGTGTTCCTCAGGGCTAAACCTAATTAGGACACCTGCAGGGTGGCATGGGAGTTGGAGTCCACAAACGCAGCCCTGTTGGAGACTCTTTGGATACAGCCAGAGCGAGCTGCCAGGGGAGGACTTCCCTGGTTTCCGCATAACCCGGAACTGATCTGGATTTAAAAGAAGGCCCGCAGCATCACTTATTTATATACAATAAGATGCTGCAGATGTTCTATCAGACGGTTGTGGCGAGCGCCCTCTTCTACGCGGTGGTGTACTGGGAAGGCAGCATAAAGAAAAGGGATGCCTAATGCCTGGACAAACTGGTGAGGAAGGCAGGCTCTATTGTAGGCACGGAGCTGGACAGTTTGACATCTGTGGCACAGCGACGGGCACTGAGCAGGCTCCTGTCAATAATGGAGAATCAACTGCATCCACTAAACAGTATCATCTCCAGACAGAGGAGCAGCTTCAGCGACAGACTGCTGTCAATGTCCTGCTCCACTGACAGACTGAGGGGATCGTTCCACCCCCAAACTATGCGACTCTTCAATTCCACCCGGGGGGGTAAACGTTAACATTATACAAAAGTTATTGTCTGTCTGTATACCTGAATTGTTATCACTCTTTAATTTAATATTTTCTTTATCAGTATGCTGCTGCTCTAGTATGTGAATTTCCCCTTGGGATTAATAAAGTATCTATCTATCTATCTATCTATCTATCTATCTATCTATCTATCTATCTATCTATCTATCTATCTATCTATCTATCTATCTATCTATCTATCTATCTATCTATCTATCTATCTATCTATCTATCTATCTATCTATCTATCTATCTATCTATCTATCTATCTATCTATCTATCTATCTGTCTATCTGTCTATCTGTGTCAGAGTCTGAAGCCAGTGGGCAATACTCTCTTGGAGGTAGCTGGTATTGTGGTTGGTGTTCTTGTAAAGAAAGAGTTGAGAGTGAAAACATCCCTTTATTTGAACTGGAGTTGTGTTTGGCCATTATTGTGTCTGTGGTTTGAGGCTTAGTGACACCCTCTTGTGGTTAAAATAGCATCTATAAGCAATATTTTATACAAAAGCCTATATTTGAGATTAAAATGATAAACCAGTACTCTGAGAAGTTGCAAGCTGTGTTGCGTAGTGATTTAGCATAACTGCGCCATCCCTTCAGAGATTCAGATTAAATAACCAGGTAATCTCTGGGCAGAGTTCGTTGTGACTCTGTTTAACCCATTATGAGTCAGCTTTGAGAAGTGTGTGTGAAAGCAAGCCCTGAGACATTTTTGTACTTCAGGCCTCTAGTATGCCTCTAGCAGCAAGAATTAGCTCCATCCATCCATCCATCCATCCATCCATCCATCCATCCATCCATCCTCTTCCGCTTATCCGAAGTCGGGTCGCGGGGGCAGCAGCTTGAGCAGAGATACCCAGACTTCCCTCTCCCCGGCAACTTCTTCTAGCTCTTCTGGGAGAATCCCGAGGCGTTCCCAGGCCAGCCGGGAGACATAGTCCCTCCAGCGTGTCCTGGGTCTTCCCCGGGGCCTCCTCCTGGTTGGACGTGTCCAGAACACCTCACCAGGGAAGCGTCCAGGGGGCATCCTGATCAGATGCCCGAGCCACCTCATCTGACTCCTCTCGATGCGGAGGAGCAGCGGCTCTACTCTGAGCCCCTCCCGGATGACTGAGCTTCTCACCCTATCTTTAAGGGAGATCCCAGACACCCTGCGGAGGAAACTCATTTCAGCCGCTTGTATTCGCGATCTCATTCTTTCGGTCACTACCCATAGCTCATGACCATAGGTGAGGGTAGGAACATAGATCGACTGGTAAATTGAGAGCTTTGCCTTACGGCTTAGCTCTTTTTCACCACGACAGACCGATGCAGAGCCCGCATCACTGCGGACGCCGCACCGATCCTCCTGTCGATCTCACGCTCCATTCTTCCCTCACTCGTGAACAAGACCCCGAGATACTTGAACTCCTCCACTTGAGGCAGGATCTCGCTCCCAACCCTGAGAGGGCACTCCACCCTTTTCCGGCTGAGGACAATGGTCTCGGATTTGGAGGTGCTGATTCCCATCCCAGCCGCTTCACACTCAGCTGCGAACCAATCCAGAGAGAGCTGAAGATCACGGCCTGATGAAGCAAACAGGACAACATCATCTGCAAAAAGCAGTGACCCAATCCTGAGTCCACCAAACCGGACCCCCTCAACACCCTGGCTGCGCCTAGAAATTCTGTCCATAAAAGTTATGAACAGAATCGGTGACAAAGGGCAGCCCTGGCAGAGTCCAACTCTCACTGGAAATGGGTTCGACTTACTGCCGGCAATGCAGACCAAGCTCTGACACCGGTTGTACAGGGACCGAACAGCCCTTATCAGGGGGTCCGGTACCCCATACTCCCGGAGCACCCCCCACACGATTCCCCGAGGGACACGGTCGAACGCCTTTTCCAAGTCCACAAAACACATGTAGACTAGTTGGGCGAACTCCCATGCACCCTCCAGGACTCTGCTAAGGGTGTAGAGCTGGTCCACTGTTCCGCGACCAGGACGAAAACCACACTGTTCCTCCTGAATCCTAGGTTCGACTATCCGACAGACCATCCTCTCCAGAACCCCCGAATAGACTTTTCCAGGGAGGCTGAGGAGTGTGATCCCTCTGTAGTTGGAACACACCCTCCGGTCCCCCTTCTTAAAGAGGGGGATCACCACCCCGGTCTGCCAATCCAGAGGCACTGTCCCTGATGTCCATGTGATGTTGCAGAGACGTGTCAACCAAGACAGCCCTACAACATCCAGAGCCTTGAGGAACTCCGGGCTTAATTAGCTCCAGTTCAGCAAAACATAATATTTAAATTAGTGGGACACACAGAGACAGATGACTATGATATGCGTGGTCAGTGCCAGGCAGAACCTAACCTAAATCCACACATTGGGTGTCAATTGAAAGAGAATGCCATGCCAGCAAACACCCAAGAAATATGGTGAGCATTCTGGATGATCCTGAATGAAAAGGCTAGGTATAACAGTTCAGGGGGTAAATGGGTAGCAAAGAAATTTAGCCTAATTTGTAAAAGGCAGGGGCAGAATCAATAGGCCAGGTAACGGGTTGGAAGAGTATCTTGTCTTCTTGTTAAGCAATGAAATTTGCCAACCATAACGACAATTTTATTATAGGCTGTTTATCTTAAAGCCTCCTCACTGGGAAGCATTGAACTTGCAGTAAAAAATGTGCTCCTGCATTCATGTACCATAGTTAAGGTTTTGCAAAATGGCACACCTCTCTTCATAAATCAGATTCATTTGACAGTTTATTACCTTATTATGTTTTAAAATGTAACACATAAAGAGCTTTGGGATGATAGTGTTATTCTAGGTGAGCATCAGATGGGGTCATTCCTGCCGTAATATTGGCATGAATTATTTGAACACCAGGAAGAGTGTTACGTACAGCAAAGGATGTAAGAATGCCTTATTGATATTTTCAGACCAAATCTGACACAGTTACACATGAGAGATTTTTGATGGAACTGGATTCCATGGGGAATCAAAGTCATGTTTCTAAGTCAATAAAAAAAGAAAAGGAAGATGTTACAAAGCAGTGTGCATTTTATTTAAATAGGAAGAATGACAGGTCTTGATGACTGCTGATATATGCTGTGCAACACACACACACAATGAGTTTATATCCATTTGCTCATTTTCTTTCTCACTCCTGCTGTTCACTGTCAGAAGGAAGCCTGGCCTAATGGTGCAGCAATGAGTGATAGCCCACCCAAGGCACAAGTCCACAACAGAGCACACAACCTCCATCATATACTCACCCACTCTCCTGCCAAATATTAACCCCTTCACCGCCCTCTGCCGGATATATCCGGCACCGCTGTTTTAATGCTAACGCCATACTGCCGGAATTATCCGGCACATTTGCCTGTGGTTATATGAATGCCTGGCAAGTAGTATAACTGACGGTTTGGCGTGGGTATTATTACTACGTTGTATTTCGACAACTCTGTGGTTGTTTTGGCCGGTCATGTGACGTGATTCGCATGTAACAGCTGTGAATATGGCGAAACGTAAACTGACTTCAAGTGAGGCTTTGTAGGCGATTTTGGACAGTTCTGATCATGATTGTAGCAGTTCTGAAGAAGATTTTAGTGACAGTGATGAGCAGCAACGTGCGCTGCATGATATTGTGAATGAAGACGCATCGGATGACGGCGCTGAGTGGGTGTATCCCCAGCATCTCAGCTGGGCTGCTGCCCGAGGTGAACTACCTTTTCTGCATTCGTTTGAGGGAACGTGTGGCTTTATTGTTGATGTAAACAATTACACTGCTGAGCAGTTTTATGAGCTGTTTGTGTCACCTGATTTGATTAGACATTTTGTTCATCAGACAAATCTGTATGCAGCACAGTTTATTGAGAAAAATCCCAATTTACCTCCACATTCCCGTGTTCGTGCTTGGTTTGACACTGATGAAAACGAAATGAAAAAATTCATTGGGATTTTGATGTTGATGGGAATAATCAGAAAACCAGATATTGAGATGTACTGGTCTACAGATCCTATGTATGCAACACATATTTTTGCAGCTGTCATGACACGTAACTGATTCTCTTTGCTGCTGAAATTCTTTCATTTGAATGACAACAGAAACGAGCCAGATAAGAAAGATCCAAACCGCGACCGCTTGTTCAAGCTACGTCCTTTGATTGATCATTTATTTGAAGCATTTCAGTTGCCCTACATGCCAGGACCGTCAGTTGCAGTTGATGAAAGTTTATTGTCGTGGAAGGGCCGCTTACAGTTTCGACAGTATCTACCATTGAAAAGGGCACGGTTTGGTATCAAGATGTTTTGCTTAGCTGAGAATTCAGGTTACATTTATAGATTTCGTGTATACACTGGCAACTTGCACAACATTTAGTGGTCAATACTGCTTGAATAAATGTAAAAAATGTAAAAAAAATGTAAAAAAGTAAAAAAACAAAAATTGTTCAGATTTCGCCTGGCTTGGGGAATATTTAGGGAGTTGGCGGTTAAAGGGTTAAAAGACACAAGGAGACAAAAAGAGAGAATAAACGGGGCTGATGTCAAAACCAGAAGATCGAAAGTGCCAAAATATCATAATACCAAAATACATAACCCAAAACCAAAGTCGAAAAAATGCAAGCAAGCCTGTGGCACTGATACATAAATAAAATGTTAACTTATGTCCTGTTTATAAATGTTGTTTGTAGCTGCCCTTTTGCAAGTATAAGAATGCTGATGTATGTGTAAATGTCATTGCCCATTAACAAGAGAAGAAATGGGAAGTTAATGCTCGCACCTTGGTTTGTTAATTATGTCTCTCCCAGCTATTAGGATTTAAAGCACCACCAGGTAAAGCATGGGCACCCCTGCTTTATCCACTCTTCAGGACAATGCCAGCTTCGAACCAGCTTTAAACTGTTAACATACAGGTATCTAGACTTCATCAATCCGCAGCCTGTAAATGCACTTTTGCTCAACTCACAATCACTCTATAGTACATTTCATCTCACACAGTCAGAAAAGTAGCTACCTAAACTATCATTTCGGACAGTGCCATCTTCACGACATGCACAGTGAGATGATACCCGTTACTACTCTTGGGCACTGGACAGTCTGCCTTTAATTTTCAAACACCCCTACTTTAGTTTAAGAGAGATGTATGCTGGCTTTACATTATCAATTGTTTTGAAAAACTGAACTGTCTTTCCTCAGCGTTGCCAGGTCATTAACAAATTTCCATCCTAAAAACAGCTCAAAACCAGCATAGTGGCAAAAGAAACCAGCCCAATACCTGACATATACAAACTCAGAGATCTGAGAGCCAACAATTAGGTACATGCCATTAAAAAGCAGGTCTCTCTCAGGGATTATTGGGTGATGGAATATGTATTGTATGTACAAATGAAGAGTGTGGGGAGTCCCCTCAGAGAGTGACGGATTAGGTAGATAACATCGAAAAGTGGGGTGGGGGTCTCCACAAACAGCGGAGGAAAACCAGAGACCTGGAAACACGGGTTTTTTTGCTGAACCTCAGTGGACTTTATCCTTGTGAATTTGTTTGTTTTATATGTGTGTGGGTGGTGGGATTTTGGTGGGGAATGATTTATGTTTGAGCATTGCTTATCATTTCTTATGATCAGTTTATTTGAATGTTCATTTCTTTTAAATATACTAGGGGGCTTTGCCCCCAGCTCACTTCGTAACGACCCCCAACCCCCCCTTCCACCCCCCAGGGGCATGCAACGCGCCAGCCACTTTGCGTCTCTGCCGCTCACGTTGTGAAGAGGTGGGCTAAACGCACGCTAAGAAGATGCAGTCGCTCCTCCAAAACCTTCTCTTAAACAGTGATACAATGGGAAATAAATACATTTTTTTAACCTCCTCTGGGCTCGATCAGCTGCTGCTGTCATGCTGCGTAATCTGCATGTCACGCAGCACTTTGAACATTTAAAAGCCTGAACAGCAGCTGGCCTTTAGACTCACTGCCTTGTCTTGCGGGACATTAAAGTATCTCTGAGAAGGTCTCGTCTCGACCCAAGATTTTTTTATATAATAGAGAGATATGTAAAAATGTGTATATTTATGTTTGGTTTTATATGTAAGTGGGTGGTGGGATTTTGGTGGGGAATGGTTTATTTTTGAGCATTGCTTATCGTCTCTTATGGTCAGTTTATTTGAATGTTCATTTCTTTTAAACATATAAGTAAATATGTGCATATTTATGTTTGGTTTGATATCCTTTTCTTAACTTGATATATTCCTTATTTTCTTCTTTCATTCTGTTAGTAGTTGATTTTCTTGTTGGCGAATGATGGGGTGCGAACATACAGTAAGTTCAGATTCCCATTGAGACTGGGCTATTTTGCGATTCATTTGCGTTCTTTTTGAGTGAGTCTTTACAAGGCTGACTCCCTAAAAATTGTTTTGGCTACCTACAATAAGACAGGTACAAGACTGGGGCCATCTCTATACAGATTGCCAGGCCACTGCAAGGTACACCTCAACACTCCCCATAAGGAGTCAAATTAATTTTGATAATTAACTTAACCTGCACATGTTTGGGATGTGGAGTGAAAGACAACATACATAGCAACATTGTAATTCCTCACCAAGACAGCTGACCAGGTGCAAGTGTCAGAGGGGGACACTTTTACATTTTTTTGTGCACTGGGTGGTTCCATTAGGCACCCACTGTTGGGACTGGGGGGTGAGAAGTTAAAAGGCTGTCTGTACTTATTAATGGTATTTGCTGTCCTGCAAGGGAGTCACTGTTTTGAAGTTTGGCCTTAGAAGAATGTCTGTATTTACCTGGCTTGGAAATATTGGTTTCTAATCAGCATGTCTGTACTTATTAATGGTATTTGCTGTCTTGCAAGGGAGTCACTGCTTTGAAGTCTGGCCTTGGAAGATGCCTGTATTTACCTGGTTTGGAAATATTGGTTCCTAATCAGCATATCTGTACTTATTAATGTTTAGTAACCATACATTTTGTTAACTTGTGTTTTTATTAATTGTTAAACCCAGGCAATTTAGATGTGCCATTGATTAAACTGTTTGTCCAGGACTGACAACAGCAGGGGCTGAAGTAAATATAAACTCCTGGCCAGCAGAAGGCAGGAGGGAGAGTCCACAGGAAACGCTGCCAAGACACTCGGACAGGGCACAGGGGCTCGCAGGCAGACAAGGGTACCTGGCTGGCACGACGTGAGGCACAAAGACGGCAACATTTACTTCCAGGGAGGAAGAGACAGCTCCACAAGGAGACGCCAGTTGTGGGTCCAGCGAAAGAGGAAAGCCGCATGAGAGGACCAAGCGAAGCTGACAGACGAGGAATGAGGCATGCCTAGGTCCCAGCCACACAAGGAGCCCAGAGTGGAAGAAAAAGGAACAACGAAGAGACGCTGACAGGGAGTCAACAATTCGACACAACTTCTGCCGGGGAACAGAGTGCATCCATGAACAATTAAGTGTTGGGGTAACACAGTGCCCAAACTGGACTCTGCACCACTAAAGGTTGTATCCTCCAATTCTTGTTTTTACGGACTTTTAGAGTGTGGACTGTGTATTTTCCTTTTAAAAAAGGAAATTAATTCCTGATATGTTTAGGTTCTGTTATGTTCATTTATCTTTTTAATGTACCTTATATTGTCTTGTACAATAGAACTTACTGTTGCTTTTTTCTGAAATTACTGTTGTGTCTTTCATTGTGTGTTTACTCACCGCCCAATTTAAAGAAACCTGTGTGCTATTATTGGTAAATTTCAGGAGTTCCCAGTCTCTTCATAAAACTGGGTGGCGTAGTCGGATATTTAAATGGTGTCTAAGTTAGATTACCTATAAGTGTGACCAGACACCTGTGACATAATGTTTAAATCCAGTCACTCAGAACTGTGAAGCAGCAGAACTAACCACTGAACCACTGTCCCATCTCACATTCACTATAAATACAGAAGACACTGTGCAGAAATGGTAGGAAGTAACTTAGGAGACATTTGTATCAGTCACAGGATGAGTGTCAAAGAGTAAGATGAAGAAGTCTCCATAAAGACTTCTTGTGAATGAATACTGTTCTCTTTCTCATTATAGGAAGATTTCTGAAAATATTCTAGTCATTGAGTACCTCGTGTCTTTCTAGGTCAGTGAAGACTTCAATATTGGATTGATTTCATTTCACTGTTCTCTTATAAGAAGATGGTAAAAAAAAAACACATTTAAAAACTCAATCTGAATGTGAGTGGGATTCTTCATTTCCTTGCATCATAAAATGAATTTTCTATGACATTTAGAAACAGACAGAAGAAAAAAAAATGTTTCCCCTTTAGCTAACATTCTTGATTTTTTACATTTTATTCATTGTACGCAGTGTTTTTCGTCTTAGTACTAGAACTAAAAAAGGTGCTATGGAAAATAAAATAATTGAACTCATTAATTACTTAATGTTTGATTTTTTTTTAATGAATTAATTTACAAATCTGTTAACATTGTTAAAAAAGTTGTTTAAAACTGAATGGACTTGTAATTGATTTACTGACAATTAATTATTTGATTCCTCGAGACTGGTTAGCACTGCTGTCTCACAGCTTCAGAAGGCTGGTTACCCTGTGCCAGTTCGAAAGCAAAAAGCTCATCTTAAATTTGGGATTAATAAAGTATCTATCTATCTATCTATCTATCTATCTATCTATCTATCTATCTATCTATCTATCTATCTATCTATCTATCTATCTATCTATCTATCTATCTATCTATCTAAATTAGCGCATTGATATGGAGTATGAATGTGTGTTTGTGTGTGTGTGTGTCCTTGATACTGTAACCTGGCGCCCTGACAGGTGACACTGGGCTATGTTTTTGCTCCTTATGAACATATTAATTTTGCATCCCGTGGGCTGATTGATCAATGAACTGGTCAGAGGTTTTGTTGATTGATTAGTTGAGTCATTGATAAACATAACATAACATTCTCAGACCCACCTAACTGAGTTCATTGTCACAGAAGGCTGGTGTCTATCCCAGCAGCATCAAGACAGGAACCAACACTGCATGGGCTGCCAGTTCATCACAAGGCCTACTCATGTGCACACCCACACAAACTTACATGGCGGCCAAATCAGAATCAACAATTATGCTCATACAAGTCTTTGTGCTGTGGGAGGAAAAATAAATGAATTGCTATATTATTTGCTTAATTACTTGATTGACTAATCAATTGATCAATTAAGTAGTTTATTCAATAAGATTGATTGACTGAATGATTGATTGAAAGGTAATGTTAGCATGCGACAACACATAGGGCCAGCTTTACTTATTACTACAACATCTGCAAATATAATGAATGTGTGAAATGTGAGATCTAAGCTACTGTACACATGGCCATATATTCACCCGACATCATGAAGAGCTTACTAAAATTTACAGACTGCAGTAATGGATACAATTTCTTTCTCAATTTCAATATATCGTTTAATAAAATATCCTTTCAAAATGACTACATTTTTGTAACAGAGTAGTGGTTGCCATGGCAGCTCTTCTTTTTACGCGATGAAATGCAATAAAGTTGGAAAGCCACCGAGAAGAGAGACCAGACACTTGCAGGAATTGATCAGACTAATTTCATTAAACTGTACTTATGTATAAAACATATGATTTTCAGATCACTGTAACTACCCTCCATGGCAGAATGGGATCCAGATGAAGGCTAATTTTAAGAAGGACTAGATTATATATTGATTATTTGTCTAGCAGTGACTAATTTTCTCACCAGAAATTGAAAATTTAGTTTCCAACATCGAACAATGCAAGTATAGTTATTAGGCATGAATTTATTGAATGATTAGGACAGGAAATTAACTTCTTCGAATCGATAGCACAACATGGGCTCTCACAAGATTGCCAAAATAAATGGATTGATTAGTAGTATTTATGAAAACATACCCAAAGACACGCACACACACACAAAGAAATGCTCCCAGTGCCACACTTTATATTTATCAATCAACCTGAATTAATGAATTTGAACTGTGAGAGTAGACCCTACAAACTCCTGGTGAAGATGTAAATACAAAAGACATTCAAGATAAGGAACAAACTGGCATCTGGTCACAATGAGCGAACAATGCTACCCACCAGTGGCATCTTTAATTTACACTGTTCACATCAATTAATTTAATAGTGTAAGTTAAACACTGACATAAGTGTGATGTTTTATAACCTTCAGTTTCAAAATGTTTTGGCAAAGCTTAATAAGCATGGTCAAAATCAGAAGATACTAAAATGGATCTGAATGTAATACTTGTTCTACCATGCCCATATTTAAATACAGGTAAATTAAATAACACCTATATGAAATACACATCGATAGAACAATTAACAACTGTTGGGGGTTCGCTTTGAAATGTCAAATTGTCTGTATTATGTAACTGTAACATGTTTTATTACCTAAAAATCATTTACCCGATAGTGTTCTGTCAAAGCAGGCAACAAGATTATTTTTTTTTGTAAAGGACTATAAGAAAGCCATAAAAAAGCCATACAAGAATCAAAGACCAGGAAACAAGCCGATCTTTCATCATAACAAGGGCATAGCACAGCCACATAATGTATTTTCTGGTTTGAATTCTGTCTCTCTGTGTCATCCTCTATGTAGACCCTGTCTCTGCCACAAGCGTAAATATAAAAATTGTAAGGAATTAAACAGGCACATTGGGCAGGCGGCAATAGGGAGGACATTTGTGAGGTATGGTCAGTTGCAGCAGTTTCTGTCAGGTTGCTATGCTAATGGACGCTAATATATAGTTAAAAACGAGCAAAAAGGCAGGCAAAGAAGAAAGACCAGCTATCCATGATCAGACAGGAGATTGGAAAAGGACAACCAGGAAGAGAAGTATACTGAACAGGTATAGCAGCTCACACAAGTCTATTTTGGAGACGTTCAGAACCCAGTTGGATTATCAGACATTGAGATTGGCTACCTCAAAGATGGACAGCATGATTTCCAGGAGCTGGTGAGAAATTGGAGAATGAGGAGTAATCGGATCTGACAGAACTGAATTTTCCCAGACGAGTGAGACTAAAATTATCTTTTTTTCTATAATCATTGGAATAGCAACGCTACGCTGTTGTAAAAATGCTAAATTTAAAGGAAGAGTCCAAATTTCCAAGTTCCTAGAAATTTCATCTGGAACAAGCCCTTAAAAGTTGGATTTCCAACTCAGAAACATGGGGCTGGTCTGTCAAGTCTTAGTTTGTCTGACTTTAGAACATGACATTAAAATAAAATAGCAGTGTACACTGATAACTTTTGTGAAATCTGTAATATTATACTGTTTATTAACACTCTCCATTTGTGTCTCATTAAATCAGTCGTACACATAGCACTATCCAACTTCTATATGTGGACATGTTGCTACAGTGTTTGGATATGCAAAATACTGTGTAATGCATTGTAATCAACTGCTGCTTATTCCAATGCAGCAAGCACAATAAAGGTTTTCCTGAATGAGTCCATATTGGTTTTTATGAATGTCTTATTAGAATGCAGTCATCTTGAGTGTGACGTCATTCCCGACTCTGACATCCGACTCCAGACATGGAATGCAGCAAAAGGGAACTGGGACATTGTGTTTTGTGACAGTTGTTTCGAGTCAGTGTTTACATGCAGTGTATTATATGCACTATTGTGCTAAGTGAAGTGCATTGTGTATGTTAAGGTGATTCTTTTTGTGTGTGATATATATTATTATGGTTATGTCACTACAAATATGATTTACTTTTCTTTTGCACTTAACTTTCAAATACACATCAGAAATATTTCTAAGTCTTCATGTCAGATTGTTTCTTAACCTAAATACAGGTGAGGAGGGACTTTCATCAAATGCAGAGGGTGATGAATGTTATTCCAATAACTATTATTAATATTATATTGCAGTAATTTCACTCCTGCATTAGTGTAAATGTTACAAATTGATCATAGTTGCATGTTCTAATGTAATATAATTTGTGTTATTTGAGTCAACAGTATTTTTGTACACATATAACTGTAAATTATTACAAAGCTGACATTCTCACTAATACTTGTCTCTTAAGGGTTGGAGCCAATGTTTCCTACTTGTCATTCATTTGTGGTGGCCTCAGGATTTTTTTAAGGAACATCCATAACATATAAGTACAAATAAATATGTCTGATAGATGGTGTGGTGTATTAGCTATGGCAGTGGACCTAAAACTGCAAGGCAGCCATTACAATTGGAGCACTCGTTCTGAATGTGTAAAAGTAAGAAATATCAGCAATTAGCTGTATCCTGATCTCATAAGTCAGCAGTCCAGAAGTTCAGTCTTTGGGCCTACTGCTTCCAACAAGGCTCATTGACTGCATTGTTTAATTAGCTTCTCTCTTCACTTTTGTTATTCTGCACTCAGAAGGGCATAATGAAAATCAGAATTACAGCACATACAGTGTACATGTGCTATTATCAAGTGTTAAAGTTTGAAAATCTGCTGAAGCTATATCCTCAATCAGTGATGGTTACATTATAATAAATTTAATGTTTCTTCTATAGTTTTAAATGTTCGACTATTTTTATTCTGTATTGTTTGCTCACGTAAAAGTGTCCTAATAGTGACCATTACAGAGCCTAAATAACATGAAATAGCATAACATTCTCAAACCAATTTTTCATATTTTGGGTTTATAAAAATGTCAAGTTGTGGAAATGTTTTCTCAATGGCACAACCTTTTGTGGACTAAATTATGAGTATGTACAACTGTAAACCTAAATAGTTTTTGTTGATGTGCTCATTGTCAAAGCATCTAACAGCTCTATGTGCATGTTTTACCAGAAAATATGTTTTTGATGCATATAAACAGAAATTTGATGTGAATGTTGATTTTTTTTTATTTATTTTGGAAAAAATATCCCGGCAGTTTTCACAAACTATTTATTTATTTTTTCTCTTTCTCATCTGTCTTTAGGATTTTTCCCTTCTGTGAAGACTAATGAGCCCTCCATCGAGTACTAAGCTTTTAAATCCCAACGGCATACCCATATGACACATTTTTTTCTATTTGATTTTGAGTGAATTCATTCAACTGAAACATGAATATAATCAAGACTGGACATAAAAGTTCTACAGTATTATCAGCCTTATAATATCACAAAACCATTCATTTTTAACAATTTGCAACTATTACCTTATCAGCAATTTTTGTATCTAGGTAGCATTTCTTTCTTTCTTTCTTTCTTTCTTTCTTTCTTTCTTTCTTTCTTTCTTTCTTTCTTTCTTTCTTTCTTTCTTTCTTTCTTTCTTTCTTTCTTTCTTTCTTTCTTTCTTTCTTTCTTTCTTTCTTTCTTTCTTTCTTTCTTTCTTTCACCACAGCAAATTTAAATTTATTGTACTATTAACTATGATAATGCAACATATATTCAGTTAAGTCAGTATATTACAAGCAGAAAAAATTAACTTGCTGTCACGTGCAAGGTCATGGGAGCCAATGTATGGGCTTCAGTGATGGTAATTTCTCCACCGATCCAGAGGATGGCATTGTGTAATAACGGCCTCTCTTTTTCTCCTTCTGCTGAAAGGAAGATTGACATCTCTCCTCCTTCGAGGTCCACCAATCTGGACCCGACTCTTTCTGCTTGCTTACGTCATAACAGGACTCCATCTTTGTCAGTCACCTCAGAGAACTCTGGTCTGAGGATGAATCACTGTGCGTTTAACAAGAATTTCTTTAGATTTTATTATTCACAACATTTACGAAGAAAACCTTTGTCAATCCACAAAACATCATCACCTGAATGCTTCTTTTTTTAGTGTGCTCAGTCTGCCATACATCAAGCTGTGCTGTAGTCAAAACATGCACAATGCAGCCAGGTCTTCAAAAAAATTATTAAAAACTCTGAGGGCTACTTGGTATTTATTGTTTGTTAACTTCTTCTGGCTGTATTCCAGACATGAATTCTTCAATTTATCTTCCTCAAAGTACTTAATCAGCAGTGCATATTTTCTAAAGATTGTTGCTTGCATTGCAAATTGCTTCATCGAAAGGTCTGAAAGCAACAGATTTTCAGAGGCACTGACAGCTTCATAAATTTTGGATAGTTAAGTTGTGGATCAAGAAAACACTGTATATATCATTCACATTAGAGGTTTGGTCTCACAAATTAACATGACCACTTTCCATGCTACACAAATAGTTAGGTCCTCACAATGTGCAACATAGTGTTACTGAATTGAGTGTGGTATACTCTACAGCTATTACTTTATCCAACATCAGCAATGCTTTATCTGATGTAAACATCATCATTTTCTACAAGGTCATGATGTTTAATTTGCCAAAACTACATATAAAACTTGAAATATCTGATGCTGTACTACTTCTCCAAAGTAAATTTTATACATAGCAAAATGTTTAGACCTAACTTTCTACAGTATGAGGCATCTGTTGGCAGTTATAATACTGTACATCAACAGTTAAAGTATGAAAATTTCCACAACCTATTTCCTCAATCATTTCCTTTAAACCAATCATAGTTGATAATCTCCCAAAATGCAAACTTACATGTTTTGCTTTGACAGCTTTAAGGAATTGCAATATACATTTTCACATGTTCATTTATGGCTTAAATTAGAAGCAAAGAGATCTTAGTTTTAAAAGCTAACAGAACACTGTGGATAAACATTTTAATCTCCACCTGGTTTGAAAGTTTACAACAGCTCTGTATTTTGTAATAATGGATTTCAGAATCTGAGATTTTGTATTCTATTGACATGTGATATAATTGCAAGATGAATCTTTGAAAAGTCAGGTTTTCAAACATCATCCCACCTCTTTCCAGTGGAACATTTGCATCATGACAATACAAGCATATAATGTTGTTTTTTAAATCAAATATTTCTCACAATGGAACATACATCAAGTTACAACTTTTTGGGGTAGCTGTTTCTACCATTTTCTCATGATCATACACTTTAAATGATCTTGCAGGTCTTTCAAGCTTAATGTCCTTCCACTCTGTAGGACAAATTTGGAATTTCCCATTCTGCTAGGCTTTTTGGTGGCACACAAGACCTGTTAAGCCAGCAGCCTTAACAGGGGATACAGACATCCAGCTGCACCACACCATTACTCATATTTCAGAAAGTCGCTGAACTGCAGATTCTATTAGTATTAGCATGTATTTCATCTGATAACAAAGCAGGAAATCAGAGTTGAACTGACATTTTTGTAGACTTATTCAGACCAGAAGGTGCCAAATGGCCACCTACATCCAAACAAGGAGCTCTAATTTAACAAGTGACAACTGTGATGGAAAAAATAACGGTCTTATGAGCAAGTTCTGATTTTGTAACTGGAAGTAACTTTAAACCAATTGCAAGAGGTTACACTTTCCTTCAAAAACTAGCTGCACTAATCTGTCTGGGGGAATCTTCTTAAAAAGTCTCCAGAATGACCTGTTGTACTCTCTAAAACCCAATCCTCTCTGAAACCTAAAAGCTGAGAAGCTGCTCCCTCTTTGGGAAGCTGAAAGCTGACAATGTCCTCTCTCTGTGGACCTGAAAGTTGAGATACACTGTGTTAACCCAAGCTGTGTGTCAGTAATTGAGCTAGTCTGAGAAGACTGGGAAGCAGCCATTATTTCCAGAAGGAAATTTCCATAACAAAACTCTTGTGCCACAAAGAGTAATGCTTTTCCCTATGAAGTTGCAGAGGACACAGAAACAAGCACAGCATACAATGAACAAAGGACCACGTCACAAAGAGAAAGAGTGCTGTCCGACACAAGAAGAATCCTAACCTTGAACCTGGATTAAGAACAGTAACAACTCCACACAACATCGGACATCATTGTTAAAGACTTGGTATCGCA